>NC_056754.1:37413334-37570834 GCF_018687715.1 Carya illinoinensis
CGTAGGCCAGTCTTTGAAATTCTTGATTTACCAGGAGCCATGAAGTCATCAGATGAAGAAATCCCAATATTAGAGTTGAAGCCACTACCTGAGAACTTGAAGTGTATTTTTCTGGGCTCAATTGAGGATACATTTCTAGTGGTCATTTCTTCTCAACTTACTTTGAAGCAGGAAGCAGAATTATTAACAGTGCTGAGACATCATCGAGGAGCAATAGAGACTATTGCAGACATTAAAGGTATTGACGCTTCAATTTGTATCTACAATATTTTTCTGGAAGGAGATGCGAGACTAGTTTGTGATGCATAGTGGAGGTTGAATCCTATCATGAAGGAGGTAGTGAAGAATGAAGTGCTGAAATTGTTAGCTGTGGGCATCATCTATCCTATCTCCGACAACAAGTGGGTAAGTCCGACACAGGTAGTACAAAAAAATCTGGTTTAACTGTTATTGAAAATGCTAATGGTGAGTTGATCCCGACTAGGAAGGTAACGGGTTGGAGAATATGCATTGACTACCGAAAGTTGAATTCAGTCACTCAAAAAGATCACTTCACATTACCTTTCCTAGATCAGATTTTAGAAAAAATAGCAGGTAATGCTTTTTATTGTTTTTAGGATAGCTTCTCTGGTTATTATCAAATTGCTATAGCACCAGAGGATCAAGAGAAGACCACATTCACTTGCTCCTTTGGTACTTTTGCTTTTAGAAGAATGCCATTTGGTTTATATAATGCACCTGCTACTTTTCAGTGTTGTATGATGAGCATTTTTTCTAATATGCTTGATGACATGTGTGAGGTTTTTATAGATGACTTTTCTGTATTTGGTAAATCTTTTGATGTCTGTTTAAAAAATCTTGTTGCTGTGTTAAAAAGATTTGAGGAAAAGAATTTATTGCTGAATTGGGAGAAATGTCAGTTTATGGTTACTAGTGGTTTGGTACTTGGGCATTTAGTTTCTGAACGTGGCATAGAGGTTGATAGGGCCAAGATAGAATTAATATCTCAACTGCCTATTCCTAAGACAGTGAAGGATATTCGTTCTTTTCTTGGTCACGCTGCTTCTATCGACATTTCATTCAAGGCTTTAGTGGTATTGCAAAACCATTATGTATTTTATTGCAAAATGATACTACTTTTATTTGAACTGATAAATGTCAGCATGCTTTTGAGACCCAAAAGAAACACTTAACAGTTGCACCTATTATGCAAACTCGTCGATGAGACTTGCCATTTGAGATTATGACCGACGTTAGTGATTTCGCTCTCGGTGCCGTTCTTGGCCAAAGAGTGGACAATAAGCCTTCGGTCATTTATTATGCAAGTCAAACTTTGAATGATGCACAGAAAAATTACACCACCACCGAGAAAGAGTTATTAACTATTGTGTTTGCCTTAGATAAATTTCGTTCGTACATTATTAGGTCTCATGTTATCATTTTTACTGACCATTCTGCTCTTAAATATTTGTTGGCAAAGAAGGATGCTAAACCCAGATTGATTCGTTGGATTCTTTTGCTCCAAAAATTTGACATCACTATTCGGGATAAGAAGGGAGTTGAGAATGTGGTAGCCGATCACTTATCACGACTGCAGCTACCTAATGTATCTACATCTATTCCTCCCTTGAATGACGATTTTCCTGATAAGCATCTTTTTGCAATGTCGCGCGCTCCATGGTTCGCAGACATTGTGAATTACCTTGTCACTGATCGGATGCCGGAGCATTGGATAGCTCAGGACAAGCATAAGTTCCTTGTAGAGGTACAGTTTTATTATTTCGACACTCTTTATCTTTTTAAGTATTGTGCTGATCAATTGGTGCATCAATGTATTCCTAATTATGAGTTTATTTTTGTTTTTCACTTTTGTCATACTGGAGCTTGTGGATGCCATTTTGCAGCTAAAAAAACTATTGCTAAAATTTTGCAAAGTGGACTCTACTAGCCTACTATTTTTAAAGATGTGGAGTCTTTTTGTGAGGCATGTAAGCCTTGTTAGAAACTTGAAAAACTCACAACACGTAACATGATGCCCATTTTCCCTATTATTTTACTTGAGATATTTGATTGTTGGGGGATTGACTTTATGGGACCATTCCCAAATTCATTTGGGAATTCTTACATTTTAGTTGCTATGGATTATGTTTCAAAGTGGGTAGAGGCCATACCTTGTAGAACAAATTATCATAAGGTTGTCATCCATTTCCTGAAAGAATTGTTTGCACGTTTTGGCATGCCCAAGACGATCATTAGTGATGGGGGTTCACATTTTTGTAACAAACCTTTTCAAAAACTTATGCAGAAATATGGAGTGACCCATAAAGTCTTTACTCCATATCATCCCAGACTAATGGTTAAGCTGAGTTGGCCAATAGAGAGATCAAACTTATTCTTGAAAAAACAGTCCATCCCACTCGAAAGGACTGGTCTGAAATACTAGTTAATGCTCTCTAGGCTTATAGGACTGCAGTCAAAACTAACTTAGGGATGTCACCTTATAGGACTTGTCATTTACCTGTTGAGATTCAGCATCGTGCTTTTTGGGCTATTAAGCAAATTAACTTTTCACTTGATGCTGCCAAAGGTTTAAGAAAGTTGTAGATTTCAAAGCTTGATGAAGCAAGGAGGGAGGCCTATGATAATTCTCGGCAAATGAGCGAATGAAGGCCTTGCATGACAAGAAAATCCATGACAAACATCTTGTCCCTGATCAGAAAGTGCTCCTCTATAATTCTAGATCACATCTTTTTCTCAGGAAACTAAAATACCGATGTAGTGGGCCTTACATTGTAAAGGAGGTTCATCCTCAAGGCGGTAGACATTTTCAATCCGAAGAATGGCAATAGCTTCACTGTTAATGGACAATGTCTAAAGCCATTTATGACTGCTTTTGATCCAAGCGAATAGATCTTGCTTGTGCAAGACCCCAGGGAAGTATTCTGATTTTAATCCATTTATTTATTTCTTCCCTTTACGGCTTTCTTTAATTGTATTTTATCTTTTATTTATATTTATTGTTTTGCTTTCATTTTATATCACATGATTGGTTGTCCGTGTTGCTTGCTTATCCTTGTGCACTTTGTTTTCTTTCATTCGATTCATTGAAGACCATGTTTCTCACTAGTTGGGGGGTAACGTGTGTGCACAGTTTAAAAAAAAATTACATTAATATGATGTGCATTGATACATATATGATTGACACACACTTTATTCCTAATATTTTGTAAAATTTGCGCACCTTGGTGGAGTGGTTGAGTAGAATTATTTTGTGAAGATTTATTTTCAAGTTTGAGCATAGAGCATGATTTCTGATGCATCATATTAGTTGATATATGGTTTGAAACACCGGGTTACTATACTTATTAAGATGAGACTTTGTAAGATTTATATAAAACGAAAGGAAAAGTTTGAAGGACATTTTGCACATGCTTACACCTGTAGTGTTCATCATTTATTGTCCACTGATTTAACACAAGAGAAGTAAACTGCAGGACTACCGAGCCATGCTAAAAAACTTAAAAAAAAAAAAGGAATGAAAGAAAAAGAAAAAAAAGATTTGAAAAGAATCGAGAAGAAGAAGAAGAAGAAGATAAAGGTAGCTTAGTGAACTTTCTTAAGTAAAGGGCTAGAAATAGTTATCCTAACTTTGGGGGTTGAATGTTCAACCTTTAAACAAAGTAGCGTGAAAACTGCTTGTACCTTGGGTTTTGAGGTAGTTAAAATCAGCAATGATTAATCTTAATGTTAAAAAATCCTATGACAAATCCTGGCTAGTAGTGAGGAACACACAACCGTGTAGCTACATACACATATCTGAGTTCTGAGACATTTTCCCCAACTCTATGTGAAGGATTGTTGAGACAGTCTTGGTGGGTATAGCTCTTGGGGTTGAGTAGTCATGGATCACATTTTGTGAGAATTTAGAATTGTGTTTGATTGCTTTTGTTTGAATTTCAATATTTATACAATGTTCATCTCAACTAATTTTCACTATTTTGCTTAAGGATTAACAAAATGCTAGTTGAGAGGTGTGATTGAGCTGAAATATTGCATATTTTTATACATTTAGAACCAATATATTTTAATTCTTTCATTACATTATTATTGGTTTAGATGGAAAAATGATTAAGATGCATAAATCCGAGTTGTGATTTAAATTAATAAATAGCATGGTTTCTGCTTAATATTATAACTTGTGATTTAGTTAGACAATGTTTCTTTACATGCATAACATATTTTTAATATTCTATTCTTTATTTTTATTTTATTTTATTTTACTTTATTTCTAATTTTTATTTTTATTTATTTTTATATAGGCTAAGAAATGGAGAGTTTTTCATTTAAAAAAGAGAATGCACTTTTTGGTATTAATGAATTGATCCTACTTTTTTTATAGGACTTTGACGGTAACTTTTTCTTGGGGACTTTTGACTTGGGGACTTGAAGACCTATACGACAACTATTATATGAAGACTTTGACTTGGAACAAAAAGAGAGGATGCATAAATTCATTTCTTTTTTCATCAACTTTAACCTTGGACAGGACTTCACTTGCTTTTAAACTTTGACGAGATTCAATCACGTACGGAATAGAATTTTACGTCTTGGGGACTTCGACCTGCGCATGGCAACATATATATGCATTTTTATTCACCCAGCGCTAGAGATATAAATAATTCTCTCCAGGGCGCCGCAACACACATTTTTTTTTTTTCATTTTGGGTTTAGTTAAATACGACTCTGCACGTAATTCTTTTCGGTGCCGCACACTTATATTCTCTTTGGAGCATTTTTCAGTCGCACCAATTTTTCTCTTGGGGGCTTTCATTCAACGTCACACAAAATTATTAATTGGTAGAAGAGGAACTGCAACACCGTTGAAGAACTCCTTGAGGGGTCCAATTGATACTACAGTCTAGCCTCCTCCACTGCTTTCAATCTCCATCTCCATTTATTTGGCTTGATCTTTTTATTCCTTACTTTTCATTTAATTTCAATTTAAAGTTTTTGGTATATTCTTGATATTTTTGGATTAAAAGTTGGACATTTTATTTGTTGTTTATTTTATTTTATGTAAGTTATTTTTCTTATTTCTTTAAACTTTCATTAAATATGCATTACAATTACATTTATATTAATTTTAGTTTATTATTTAATTTTCAGATTAATTAAAATTGTTTAGCGTAATTGAATCTTTAATTGTTAATTTCAATTTGTTAGTCTTTTATGTTCCATTTCGACACTAAAAAAAATCCAAAAGTATGAATCTAGTCTATGACTAGTGCCCTTTTTATTTCTGTTGTACCATTCTATTCATTGTACATACCACCACTTTTATTTGTAAAACTTTTCACTATTTTATACGAGTTTAGATTTAAACAATTTTCCCTGAGGAGACGATCTAGGAATTTTATTCCTAATTATTACATGACATCCTCCTGCACTTGGGATAGACTTTGTGTTACTCATTTTTGAGTGAGTTAAGTTTTTGGCGTCGTTGCTAGGGATAGTTATCTAATTTAAATTTAAACTCGTTATTTTTTATTTTCATTTTTTTATTTATTTTCACTATCTTATCTCTTATTACACATTTTATTTGCCATCTACCACTCATTTACTTGAACCTTATATATGCTATTTAGACTGATGTTTCATGTCATAGGTGAGAGACAGTTCAAATATGTTGCTTAGAGTCACATCGAGCATTGAGGGCCGTGTACCCCTCTTTTTGTCTCCCCATTCTGTTTTGCATGGAGTGGAGAAGCTCATAGGTCATAATGGTATTGTCATATATCAATCTTCCTTGGACAAAAGCACTCTGTGTGTCTGATATCAATTGTGGTAAGATGCTTTTGAGTCTATTGGCTATAACCTTTGTAATGATTTTGTAGAGGACATTGCAAAGGCTGATGGGTCTGTAGTCAGTTACAAGCACAAGGGTTCTTTACTTGGGGATGAGGGTGATGAATGTGTGGTTTATGGATTTGAAACCTGCCTTAGAATTGAGCAATTCCAACAAACCTGCTACAACATTGTCTCCCACAGTTGCTTAGTGATTTTGATAGAAAAGTGCTGGGAAACCATCTGGGCCAGGGGAACTAATAGGATTCATCTAAAAAATCCTTTATGGTGTAAGCCTTGGTTAAGTTATCAAAAGGTATGGTATAGTAGCCTTTCCGGGTGAGCCTCTGGGAACTAATGCAAACCTCCATGATGTGGTGAAGGGGGGATATTAGGGGAAATAGTGAGTGGAGATTCCCTTGTAATGCGTCGGATGAGGGGAGACCTTCACGTCAGGTTCAGAGGGCGGGAATCAAACTTCCTTCGATTTTACAGTGTTTCCAATTTTGATTTAACAAAATGGGAGTTTATTAGTGTAAGTTGGGTTGGAGTCACATTTTGTGAGAGCTACAGTCGGAATGGAGACATGGAGTGTCAGGATATGCAACCTCAGCTTGAGATGGAATGGAGACTTGGAGTGTCAGGATATGCAACACAAGATTACATAATCCGGTTCATGTCAGATAGTATGCAATGCAACTTAGCATGCATATAAATAGTATGCAATAATAAGTGGTAAGATGATGACTTCTAAAACTTTTTACACTAGAATGAACTAAACATCCCAACTTTTAAATTAAACATAGATAGATCCTTACCTAATAGAGGTCCAAATGGTAAGGCATATGTTCAAACATGATTTGGAGATGACATCTCCTTATTGCATGCTTCGTGAGTGAACTCGTAATTGATTCGTTTATTAATCTTACTTATCTAGTAATTTATTTTAACCCAAACTCATTTATATTTCAAATCGGCTTATTTTATGTAGAGAAAATGGGTCGTCGAGTCTTATCACTCCACGTGCCTGCTTGACGTGGCTGCCACTTGGCATGCTTATTATTATTATTATTTTAAAAAAGTAAAAAGCTATTGAAACCAAAATGCTTGCATTTGAAAAATTGAAACCATAGAGTCTGGATGTTCTCCCTCGCCTCCTTCCTCCCCTCACGTCGCTGAACCTCATTTTCAATGCCAATTTCCATTGAGAATTTGAAATGAGTATAACATGACAAATTTTCCTCTATATTTCCCTAAGCGAGCACGTGAAAAAATAGAGAAAAATGTGAAAATAATCAATCAGAAACCAGAAAATTGAGAGGGACTTGTATAGTTGATGAGATCTCCTTGTCTTCATTGACTAGACGTATTTTGGAAGGGGCACTCGATGAGACTCTCTCTCACGTGTTGGAACGTACATAGAAGGGGAAAAGTTTGATTGTATTAGGTTGTATTTGAATGTTAAGATGATCTTAGATGATATGTGAATAGTAATATTTTGTAGGTCCTATTGAGATGTGTTTAAATGTAAATAACTTAATATATCTGTTTAAAATTCAAATGTATGAATTAGATTCAGATGAGTTTAATTTTTTTTATAAAAAACTGAAAAAGTAGTGGATCTCATCAACGATTGGTTTAAGATATGTTTAGGTGAGTTTGTATTCCAAATATAGCCTTAATGTGATTTATGCCATATTTCTATTGGTGATCTATATTTATTTATCTTTTCAAATGGCAAAAAATGGTATGAATTAGGCTCCGTTTGGATTGCAAGATGCTCTATCTCAACATCCAATATCATAAACACAAACACTTTTAAATTTGAAATAATTTTAAATTTTTTTCATTTAATTATTACCTAATCACTAAAACTTTCAAACAGAGTATAAAAAATAATTCAAAATTTTTAAATCCCAAAACAAAAGTAATATTTAAACCTGCAACCCAAATAACTCGGACTGTGTTTGGGCCTGACCCGACTCGACTCGGCTCTCGGGATAGCACAAACTGACCCAACCCGACCAAAGTCGAGTCAACCCGTGTGAAAACACACTTCCAAGACGATGACTCACGCATCGCATCTCATTCCCTTCGATCACAAAAAAGGTACATCATGAAAGCCAAAAAAGGAAGAAAAACAACTTCCAAAACTCACGAACCTCCCACTCACAAAATGATTGAAGAGACACAAGGCGGTGCACCCCACAGTGTCTTACTGGTTGTGGTGGTGGCCCTTGTGCTTGTGGTGCTGTCTCTGTCATTGACCAAGGTGAGGCCATCATCACTGCATCGTCGAGCTACTGAGCCCTGTGGGACTTCTGTTCCTCCCCATCATCCTCCTCCTCTCCATCTAGTTTGTCTCCTCTGAGCATGGCTCTTTCATATCTAGCATGTTCTCAAACAACACATAGTAACACATACGGTTGTGTGGATCTGGATTTTTTCAAAACTTGTTTGATCTATCCTTAAATCTACAACAATCATCATTCATCTCTGTAACTTCTCCATTGCCATCATTGTTCCCACGCTATTCTCCCTTTTGCGCTCAACAACTCCATGCACCCCAAAGCGTCATCATTTCCATCGGCAAGAAAGAGAATGAATAAATGGAAAGATAAGGATCAGATACATGGATGTGTTTGAAAAAGACGAAGCAGCGGAAGACACCTAGCTTTCTTTGTTGGGGTTTCTTCTTGATTTTGACTTTTGAGTGACATTTAGTGGGTTACTGAGGTTTAGCGGGCTAAACGGGTCGAACCCGAGCACCATTTAAAATTGATTTTTTTTATACGGGTCGGGTCGAGTCTCTCAGGCTGGCCGGGTCAGACAGTTTCTTGCACAACCCTAATAATATTAACAAATAATATTTTTAATAATATTTTAACTTTATAATATTTTTTTCTCATTTTTTAAAATCCTATAAAACATTTTAATTCAAACTATTGAACTATTATTTATGAACTATTTCACTACTATTTACAAATCATCTCATCTTATATAAAAATGAATAGAAGAGACAGGAAGAGGGATTTTTTTTTTTTTTGAAGTTGCATAAAGATGGATCCTACAACAGAAAGACTTCAAGCTTTTATTTTATTCCCACATTAAATATAATAAATAATTTAATTTTTTCAAATACAAATTCAACTTTTTAAAATCTCAAAATAATAATAATATTAAAAAATAAAATTTTATTCAACTTTCAACTTTTATCTTAAACTAAAAATTCTCATTTTAATATCCAGACCTAACCTAAATGACCCTCTAGTTTTACCTCTTTATTTTCACCCTTCGTATATTTTATTCAATTTTTTTCTTATTGATTAAAAAAGTGACTATTAATAAATATATATATATTTAAAAATATTTAACAAACATTTTAAAAAAAATAAAATTAGATTGATAATAACTCTAAAGGATCAAAATGATCGAATAACATTACTCTTTTATTTTTTAATCTTTGGCATGCCATGTGACAACCGTGGCTGAGCAATAAGGGCTCATTTGAATATTGATATGAGATGAAATGATTTTAGATGAAAATTAAAAATTGAATAAAATATTGTTAAAATATTATTTTTTTAATAATGTTATTATTTTAAAATTTTAAATGGTTGAATTTGAATTTAAAAAAGTTGAATTGTTTATAATATTTTATGTAAAAATTTAAAGAATTTATAATAATGAAATATGATGAGATGAAATCAAACACTCTTTAAATCCAAACTAGCATTCAACCCTTTTGCAAGACTCTTCACGTGACGTTGGTGTCTAAACTCGCGATGGTGTCGTATATTATTAGAGTAATGCCATACACCACACTATTATCTCACATACATTTCAATCATATGCCGTATTTATCACTATTTGATGATAAAGAAGCATGCAATAAATGATCATTCAATAGTAGTAAATATGTCATATCTTACTTAGTGTGATGCAAGTGAAATGATAGCATAATGTATAGAATTTTCCATATTATTAAGAACAAGAATGGTGCTAATATGCTTGATGTGTCTTTAATTTATTTACATATTTTTCAATAATTTTTTAAAAATAATTTTAAAATATTAAAAAATTAACTAATAATTACTTTCTTAATTATTAAAAAAAATGCTAAAAAAGTCAAATTTACCGGGTAAATTCAATCACAGTATCATTTTCGAGTCCTGGTATGGATACAGGAATCCCACAAAGGATCCCACATACGGGAGTCGGTTTTTTTTTTCCTCTCAGAAATTCTGCCATTCCAGTTCCTTCCTTCCCGTTCCAAAACTTCCCATCCCACCAGAAACTTTGCCATTCTCGTCCTTCCTGTAGATCAACTCTGTCATTCCTGCTTCCCCTAAGCTGCCATTCGTGTACGTACAACTGCAATTTTGTTTTTTGCCGTTTGCAGTTGTCCCCGGCCTCGTCCCTGTCGTCTTCGCCGGAATTTACAGTCCCCGACGTTGCAGCCCTGCTCGCCGGCAGGTATAACTGAGATGGGCATGTTGATTAACCTTAGCATTGCGCTATGCCGTTGCAGCGAATACTAACTTGCACCGAGCTGAAAATGTCGCTCAAAACCTAGACAATACCCCAAATCCCCCCCCCCCCCCCCCCCCTCTCCTCTCTCCCTATCGTGCTTTTGAAGGTCAAACATATACTACCCCTCGCTGTTTCAGGTTTTGTTACTTATTTCTTTATTCAATTTCCCTTACGTTTCTGCTATTTTCCTAAACTCTTCTACGTTTTATGTGAATTGAATCCCAACAAACCCTTTTACAACTTCACCAAAAAAATTTCCAATCTAGGATTTCAATTTTGAAATTTTTTTATGTTTTCTTTGGTGCTTTTTTCTATCATTTAACGAAGACAAGACAATGGTGTGTGATTGACTGCTCTATATCATATATACCATCCGATTGTTTTGAACGTTAAAAATATCCGATTTTTCTGAAACTAAAAGAGCAAAAATTAAAAAGAAAATTTTTCCCGATGGGGCTAATAGGACTTTACATATTCTTTGTTCTAGACGTTACATAATCTTTACTCTCTCTCCCTCCCTCTCTCCCTTTTTTTCAGCTTTCTTAGCGACCAAACGGAGAATTATGCATTCTTGTAAGTTTTTCAGTTATGGAATTTGTGATGCCTGTGAAAATAGCGAATCATTTGGTTCAATAAGTTCATATATTTCTATTAAATTCCCATTTAGTCATGGCTATACTTTTATTAACTGAATTTTCAATTTTGGGAAATGTCCAAGTGCTACTTTAACCGATCTCTGGATAAGCAAAAAAAATTGATGCGAACAATTTTTGTTTTTTTGAATGTCTTTGAAGATATAAAATTGATTTAATATTACCTCTTCTATTCTCATTGCATGAGTTTTATTTTTTTTTAAATCAATGGTTAAATGTGTAGGTTTCTCATTAGTTGAAAGATGTATTTGTAGGCATGCTGATGAATTGGTCCAGCGACTTGCAAAGATTGGAATTCTCATTAAATGATTTGAGAGATTATTTGTTCTGAGTTTTTCTTTTCGTCTTTTACTGAAGTCTAGTAGCTTCAAAGATGGCTTTGGTTGATGTGACCAAAACTTGCCTCGATTCCATTCACCAGGTATGTGATATTTTCTTGGACGAATGTTGAGTTTCCCTTTGTCTAAAAGCTATGCTTTCTAAGAGTTTTCTGCTTATCTATTCATTTATAATTAGTTGACATGACATAAAATATTAATTGTATCATAACATGAGTTGTATATGACTCATACCAAGTGCCCATCTAAGGTATAGTTTACGCCCCTATCACAGTACATTATGCCATTGTTCTTTCTGGTAGAGGGGATGATTAGATGGTGTGGAGATTAAATAGAAATGGTGAGTTTGATGTCCATTCATTCTATGAAAGTTCTCCCTTGACTCCCTTGAAAGAGTATTGCACTGAGGTACTGTAAAAGGTAGTTTTTTTTTTGTTTCATGGACTGCCTCCTCGGGTAAAATGCTGATAGCTTACACTCTTATAAAAGGGAACCTTTTTTATGGATTGGTGCTTTGTAAATCAAACAGGTTCTGTAGATCATATGCTACTTCAATTTTTAGTCATGAAAGCCTGAAAGGTCTCTTCTAGAATGGCTTCCCAAACACACCCCCCACCCCCCCCTCCCCCTCCTTCCTTCCTTCCTTCCTTCCTTGCTTCCTTTTCTCTCTTCTCTCATTTTGAGTCTATGTAATGCCGAAAGAGGTAGTTATTATGCTTTCTTTTTGAGGGGCAAAATATAGCTATCACAGAATTAGTATAATTTGGAATGTAGGCCCACTTTTTTATTTTATTTTTTTTTATTGAAGTGGATTCCTTGGCATGAATGAAAATTTTGGACTTCCAAAGTGGTGGAGATCACTACAAATATTACAGAAGTTGATTATTATTTGATTGGATGAATACTTTGGTGTTCTTCCTTTTCCTTCTATCTTGAGAATTTTGATCTTTTGAATTTATAGATTGTGTTTTTTTTCTGGAGAATCTATCATATGCTGCATCTATGATTGAAGTTTCCCTTTTTTGTTCTGAATAATATTCTATTAACAACATGCTAGTCTAATACATTCCTTTGTTACTCGCTGGGGCCCAGAGTGTTTGTTTTATTTTTGAGTGCAGTTATATTGAATTGAAAGACCAATGTTTCTATTGGGTTTGGGTTTTCTGCAATTCAATATAGGGTTGTGCAAAAACACCGCCTATCTAACTCCACTCCGATATCTTGTAATACCTTATATTGTTTGATTGTGTACAGGAAGGTAGTGAATAGGATCCTACACTAATTGGGAGGGAGAGTTTTTTTTTTTTTTTTCCTTCAACCTTTTCAAATCCCCAAATAAAAATAATATTAAAAAATTATATTCTAATAATATTTTAATTTTATAATATTTTTTATTCAAAATTTTCTCTCTTTTCCCAAAATCCCAAAACCCTACAAAATCCCATAACTCAAACTATCTCACTATTATTCACAAACTATCTTACTACTATTTACAAAATTCTCATCTCATCTCACTCCCCAAGTTTGTCCTAACTCAAACTATCTCACTACTATTCACTAACTATCTTACTGCTATTCACAAAATTATCATCTCATCTCATTCCCTAAGCATGCCCTAAGGTAACGTTTGAATGCTAAGGTGATCTTAGATGATTTGTGAATAGTAGTGAATAATAGTGAAAAAGTAGTAAATAGTTTGTGAATAGTAGTGAGCTGTTTGTGAATGGTCTAAAAGCCTAAAAGCGGCAAGACCATTAGGCTGCTAATTGCTACTGGTCTGGTTTAGAATGGCGCAATCTAAATATATCAAGTAAATTTTATTTATTATAAAATAAAAGTCCGAGTCGAAGTTGAGCCAACGAAATTCTGTTGGACTCCGGCTCCAGCGTTTTCAGAATTTGAACTCCGACCCCAATTCTGAACCCCTAAAACTCCAACTTCTATAAGAAAGGAGTGGAAGCATAAATTTGAATGGAGTCAAATTTAAGAGTGTTTGCACGCCCCTATGCTCTACTCTGTTTATCTCCCTAATCAATTCTTCATGAGTGGATTAGAGGATCCTTATCTTTCTTCTCGCTCTCTCTATTTTTGTTTTCATTTGAAACTTTCTTGAGTTGAAGGGTTTTCTATGATATGACTTTTTTAGCTATCATGGTACAGTTCTGCAACTTGTGCTACACAAATTTGTCACTAAGAAAATTTGTTGGTTAGGTATTAACTGGGCATGTGATTATAAAAGTCCATTGCTCTGCTAATTAGTTGAGTAATTGATCTCGTCTTTAGATATCAGAGCACATTGAAGGTGCCACTCTTTACCTTGATGCTGGTTCTACAGAAAGTTTCCAATTTATTGGGGCGTTTCCTGTGTTGCTCAACCTTGGAGTTTGTGCTGTTTGTAGTTTGGAGAACCTGTGTTCTCTTGATGTGGTAAGTTAATTGTGTCCTGTGTTTTTTAAAATTATGTTATTGCTTCTTTCAACTTGTCCTGAATAAATTTCAATGCTTTACCTTTTTTTTTTTCACTTGTCAAAAAAAAAAGAAAAAAAAGAAAAAAAAAAACAGATTTGAATACTTCTGCATGTCAGCTGAGCCTACTTCATGAAAAAGAATGTGTTTGTGATGTTGTGCTTGTGTTTATGTTTGTCAATACATGTTTGTGCTTATACATTTACACCTATCTCTTCCAACATCTAGCCATATAGACATTAATAAATTTATGGGCCAATCCATGCTATTTAATCATCTCGTGGATAACAAGATTTATTGCCTACAAAATCATCTTATAGAATACAAATATATTGCCCCTATCTCAAGTGAAAAATGCTTAATACAAGCGCCCAACGTAAACGTTGAGGAGTCAAGGCTACCAACGTGGAAAAATGGAAACACTGCATTTTCATAATGCATCAAAATGATAGAGTAATATGAAGTCCTCCCTCCCAACGTTGCCCTTCCTCCCTTCGTCTTCCCATAGAGTAATACGAAGTCCTTCGAAGCCTCCCTCCGAAATAGAGTCCTTCATTTTCACAGCTTAGGGTTTGCATCTTCTTCTTCTCATCTTCTTCGTATCTTTCAAATAGAGTCCTTCGTCTTCGCAGCATCGTCTTCGCAGCATCGTCTTCGCATCGGCTTCACAGCTTCGGAGCTTCGTCTTCTTATCCTCTTCTACCATGCGAGCAAGCTTTGGTTTTCCACTTCGTATTCTCCTTCGTGTTTCAGATCTGCGATTTCATCTCCCTTCGTGGTCTCCTTCTTAGCCTTCCTTAGAACTCTTCGTCTTCTCCATGAACCCATGAGCCACAGCCACTCCCCCCTTCCTTGTTCTATGGTGAAATTGTTAAATTCCTTCCTTGTAAGAGTCACAGTCTGGTAGGATTGTAATTTGGCTAGCGAGAAATACAAACAAATGATGATAACCACAAAGAAATATGAAAGCATAGAAGGTGTTTGAGAAAATGTCAAGAGAGAATGGAATTGAAACTGGCCTTTCCTGGTGGGTTTCGCCATTACTGGAACCATATTTATTGAACAGTTCCGATACTCTAAAGAAATACCATTACTGGAATGGCGAAACCCTCTAAGTTCTCTCTTGGTCTTTCCGGTGTTCTTAAGGGTGTTTTTCTTGCTTTCGTTTCCATAGGTGCCCTGAGGCTTGATTACTAGAATGGCAAAACCCACCAAGTTCTCTCTAAAAACAAATCGGTGACTTGATTTTTTTATTTCTTTTGTTTTTTTCATTAAATTGTTCCAAGTCCCTGATTACTTTTTGATTGCTTTTGTTTCTTTTTTCAATTAAATTGTGCCACGTTCCCCGATTACATCCTGTTTGCACAACAGCGACTGTACCTAGCAGAGCTGATCTCAAGCATATTCTAATTTCTAGTGTTGGAGAGGACTACTGTCATGGAGGGGATTAGTTGGGGACAAAATCAAGGACTTTGTGGTTGGAGGGAAAGTGTGCGAAATTTTTCCGTAGTATGACTAATTCAGATAACAGGAATAACTCCATTGAGTCCTTGCCTGTTAATGGTGTGGTTTCTTCTATTTGTTTCAAAATTCAAAATCGTATTTTGTAGTTTTATAAGAGTTTATATACTTAGTTGTTCAAGTGGAGGCCTAATATTGACCGTCTTTTATTTGATTCTGTTGATGGAGAGGAGGCTAGTTGTCTGAAAAGATCATTCAAGGAATTTGAAATTTTTGAGTTATGAAAGCATTGACTGGACAGAGACCTGGGCTTATTAGCATTAGGAGGACTAAGGTTGCGTTTGGATGTTGAGCTGAGCTGAGCTCTTTATGAATAGTAGTGAGTTGGGTAGATGAAGTGAGTTATGTGGGGTCCATCTAAAATGAGTTTAAATGTATTTGAATGTTAAGATGAGTTTAGTACTATTTATGAGAAATTGAAAAAGGTTGTGGGTCCCACGTATAAAAATATGTTGAGTTGAAAAAGGTTGTGGGTCCTACATATAAGGAGGTTTTGAGTTAAGATAAGTTTAGTAATTTGAGAGTTGGGTGCTTGGATGTTAGACTCAACTTAAAATTAGACTGAACTGAGTTGATTTTAGCTGAGTCTTGCAACCAAACGGGGTGTAAGTATCCCCAGAGAGTGGCATTTTTTTCTAGACAACTCCTCAATCAAAGATTCTCACTTTGGATCAGTTAAGGAAGAGATATGCGTCGATGATTAATTGCTTTTGTATGTGAAGAAGCAATGGAGAACCTGGCAATCATCTGACTGTTTTGCTTGATGTGATGTTTATGGAGAGAAATAATTGAAGTTTTTGAAGTTGAGGTATCAGTGGAGAACTTAAATTTCTTTCTTAAAAACCTCTATCTTTGGTGGTGGCACTCAAATTTGTGATACTATTCCTTTTTTTTTTTTATCTGGATTTTGATTTTCTTGTTCCTTTTAATATTTAGGTCTATCTTGTATACTTGTATTTTCACCTCTGTTTTGAACTTGAATAAAATTTCAGTTACTTTTCATAAACTTTCTATTTGCTTCTGTCCCAAGGTGGTTGATTGGAACTTGAAGTCTGATACTGTGAGCAAAATAGCGGTCATCACATCCCGTCTACTAAGTGATGCGCATCGGTACATTTTACGTTGCCTAGCTAGTCATGAAGGTGTTCATCGTTGTACTATATTTACACCTATCTCAGAGGTGCTTCTTCTGGTTATGGCTTTTGGTTTTGATTTATAGATTTTATTATTGTTTTCTCCCTTTAACATTTTGTTCATTTCCTCTGCTTATTTTGCTGTATATTGTTTGTAACTTTGATCATACTTGTAAAATAAATTTTATAAGTATTTGCTATTGAACAAAATGAGTTGATCAAACTTATTTTAACATTGAAAATCATGTGAAATTATGTCTCCAGGCTCTATTTTTTACCAATTCATTTATTTGATCAAAAGTTAGTTGAAACTTAAACTAATTGATTTCAACATGAGAATAAATAGAAGTCTCGTTCTCAACTTGGCCCATATACCCATGAAAGTTAACCAAAACATTTATTTTGGATTATGAAAATCCTTTCCAAATCATTTTCCTTTAAAACGGTTCTTATGGTTTATGACAAGAAAACTATACAGTTGCACATTTAACTTTGGAAAACCTACCTAGCCCAAAATACATTAATGAGTTCCATAATATCAATATTGAATTAGTTACCAATGTGAGTCATGGTGGTCATTGTTATATAACCTCAAAATGATCTTCAATAGGATTGAATCTAAATAGAAGTCCCAGTTATTGATTTACAAAAATATTATTACTATAATAAAAAAATATTATTATTTAACTTCTTGTTTCTTGACAGCCATACAAGAACTGAAAGTACAAGTTTCTTCTCCTTTGTTTTTGAAAGACCTAGGAGGGGAATAGTAGTAGAAAGGGAAAAGTAGCTCCTTCTCAAATGTTTTAAGCTTGAGTAGTTTTGCTTGTTTGCCCATGAAATGCTTGTGTTTGCCCATGAAATGAAATATGCTGGAGATTGTTACTTCTGTCTCTGAGATTATGCATATGGAACCCTTTCTAAAGTATGTGACATGGCCTTCTAAATTACTCATTTAGAATTCTTCAATTACAAAGCTGCATTGCATTCCTCAATTTTTCAATTACTCATTCTTCAGACCTTTGAAATTTCAAATTGTCTATTGACATGGCCTTCTAAATTATCTTACATTTATGTGACCAAATTATGGTCATTTAGCAAAAGAATCGATGGCATGGCTTAACAACTTCAAAATTCATATATGTTATAGATGGTAAATCATGAGATTAGTAAATGCTTGTATTTCTGGTAATAATGGTGTCATTTAATATTGTAAATCGTTCTATGTTTTGAGCTGATCAACTGTAGACAGACACAAACCCCTAGGGGGGCCTCAAGTGGTAAAGGCCTTAGGCTTGGGGGTATGCTCCCCCTAGGTCTAAGGTTCCTATCCCCTTGGGTGCAACCAGTCTCTAGGGGCCATCGGACTGGGGTATTTTTCCCCTTGAATTACCCGAGGTGCACTTTGCAGGAAACTCCCCGCCGAGGGCGTGTGCACCTCTGGGATTAGTCGGGACACTATTCCTGGACACCCAATGCCAATCAAAAGATAAAAATAAAAAACTGTAGACAGACACAGAATCGTTCCTTATATTATATGTGCAACAAGACAATTATTTTGGAAGGACTAATGGCTTGAATAAGAAATACAATATCACTTTTTTGGCAATTGAGAGGTCATTTCTGGTCATCTATTTTGGATGTTGCCACTGAATCTTATTGAAAGCTTCCAAAATGCAGATGGCTCACTCTTCATATCCTGATTCGCCCCTGGGACCCGATGCATATCATGAGTACGAATCCTTGCTTGTCCAAGATTATGAGGAACTTGTTAAGAAATCCAAGACAAAGTCTACACTGCCAAAAGATAACAACTTAAGGGAAACCTCAACCTTTGAAGATGAAGGATGGTCACAACTCACCTCCAGTGAAGGGGACATTCCTCCCCTTGAATCTAGTTTAACTGGAAGAGATATATACAATAAAATAGGTCACCCTGAAGACATAGGGCAAAAGTTGGTTGTTTCTGTGCATCACTTCCCCATGATCTTGTGTCCTTTTTCACCAAGGGTCTTTGTTTTTCCTTCCAAAGGATCAATTGCTGAAGCGTACTTGTCAGCTGAACACAAGGATTCCCTTAGTCCAGGATTGCCTCCCTTAAGTACTGGATTGCTTTCTGATGGTGATGATGTTTCTCCTGGGGCAACTCTTACAGCACATTTTCTTTATCATCTGGCTGCCAAGGTATTAAGTTCTTTGCATGCCCTTAAAGGATAATTGTAAATGTTAAAAAAAATGGGACACAAATAAATAGAACTCTAGAACACACCATATCAAGGAATTGAAGTATCCCAAGCACTTGTACTAATGTTATCTTTCCTTTTTAATTTGTCTTTGGATAAAATGACTTCTCCTTGCCACAAAAAGTGGGGATGAAGGATAGGATCACAGGTTCAATCCCTTATGGTGGATGCTACCTAGTTCCCAATATGCTTACTGTCATTTTCGTTGATATAATTTCATTGAGGAAGAGTAGAAATAATTCTCGTGAGAACATGTAAGATGTCTCCCAATTGAAAGCATGTCATCAGTCCTTCCAGCACTTGACAGGTGAATGTTCCCCTTTTTGTAATATGTTAGGTTGTCTTCATGACCATGGTCTCTTTTTCTTAATCTTGTAGATGGACTTGAAGATGGAAATATTTTCCCTTGGTGATCTGTCTAGAACTGTCGGGAAGATATTGATGGACATGTCAAGTCTTTATGATGTTGGCCGCCGTAGACGATCAGCGGGGCTGTTAATAGTTGACCGCACACTTGATCTTCTAACCCCCTGCTGCCATGGGGACTCACTGGTTGACCGCATGTTTTCATCTTTGCCCCGTAGGGAAAGAACAACATCCTCTAACCAAATGAAAGGCTCACAAACCCAACTCAAGCATGGCCCTTCTAATCTGCAGCGTGCTCCTCTCGATGTTCAGATACCACTTCAAGAGATTTTAAGAGAAGAAGATTGCAAGACAGATAATCTTCGGCTTTTGGAAAGCATTGAAGCTTTTCTGTGTGCATGGGATTCTAGTAACTCTGCCTCTCAAATTGTAGATTTAACTAATCTAAGCAAAAAAGATAACAATAAAGGTTCCCTTAACTCTGAAGTTGAGCTATTTAGTGGATCCTTTGTCTGCACCGAAAATTTCTGTGGAACACCATATTTGCAAGCTATACTAGATAGAAGAACCAAGGACGGGGCCATACTGGTAAAGAAATGGCTCCAAGAAACATTGCGTCGAGAAAATATAAATGTGAATATGAAAAGTCATCCTGGCTTTGCCGTATCACAGTTGCAACCTATGATTAAAGCACTAGCTAGAAGCCAACCATCTTTGCTGAGGAATAAAGGAATTATTCAGTTAGCGGCAGCTGCAGTAGTTGCCCTTGATGAATCACATTGTGCCAGATGGGATGCATTTATCAGTGCTGAAAACTTATTGAGTGCAAGTGCGGGAGACACAACCCAGAGTCTCGCAGCTCAAATTGGAGATATTGTCATTAAGAGTGCTTTGGTGGGATCACATCAACAGAAGGATGGAAAAACGAAGGCATCACAAGGGGTACTTTCTTTTCAGGATGCTTTGCTTCTTATTGTTACTGGTTATATATTAGCTGGTGAGAATTTCCCCACCTCTGGATTGGACGGACCTTTTTCTTGGCAAGAGGAGCATCTACTGAAAGAGGCTATCGTGGATGCTATTCTTGAAAACCCATCAGTAGCAAAACTAAAGTTTCTCCATGGTCTAGCAGAAGACCTTGAAGCCAACCTGAACAGGATGAGATTTGAGGAAACCAGACAAGTCTCTTCAAATCAATTACAAATTGATGATTTTGATGATGATCAATGGGGTAGCTGGGGTGATGAAGAAACTGAGAACAATAATGACAAAGAGCAAGTGTACGGTGATATGCAGCTGAAGTTGGAGTTGCGTGATAGGGTAGATAACCTTTTCAGGTTCCTTCACAAATTATCGAGCTTGAAGACAAGGAACTTACCATTGAGAGATGGGGCATATACTTCAGAAAGTAGTTTTATTGGGGATCCCTATACAAATAAAGGATTACTTTATAAGCTTCTAACCAGGGTTTTGGGCAAGTATGACGTACCTGGGTTGGAATACCATTCCTCTACTGTCGGGCGACTTTTCAAAAGTGGTTTTGGAAGATTTGGCCTTGGGCAGGTAATGTTTACCCTTACCATTTATTTTATATAGGAAATTTGTAGAGTTCCCTTGCTACAATTGTCGAAATAAGCTCACATTGCCTTCTCAATTCTGCAGGCAAAACCTAGTCTTGCTGACCAAAGCATCATTATTGTTTTTGTTATCGGGGGCATCAATGGTCTTGAGGTTTGAAATTCTTTAATACTTTAGATTAACTTATCAAAAAAAAATTCTTTAATACTTTAGATTAGTTTTCTTCTGCCTTTCCTAACGTGATATGCTCTGTTTCTATTTTTGAGCGTTTGAATAAGGATACCAACTAAAATGATGTCCCTTTTCTTTCCTAAATGGGTGTTATCCGGACTGGCAGAGTTGTGTTAGGCTGTTGGTCTGTCCTTCAAAAGTAGTTTAATCTATTTTAGAACGATTCTTCGTCTTCACTATGAAAAACATGTCACCTGGATACCTTTTCGAAGAAACATAAAGTTGTTCTCTCTTTTGTGTCTCAAGGTACGCGAAGCTCAGGAGGCTTTATCTGAAGCTGGAAGACCTGACATCGAATTGATTATTTGCGGAACTACTTATCTATCTCCCGATGACATGCTTGATTTGCTATTGGGGGACTCCAGTTACTTTTGATTCCTCAAGTCTGTAAAAGATAGAGCAAGATGAAGAGAATGAATCTTAAATGTTGGTTGCTAACAGTACATGTGCTGTTTGTCGAAGTTTCCAGCCATCTAAATCTATACACACACACACACACTAGTGGAGGGCAACGATGCACGTATGCCTAGCTGGGTTTCTTGGTTATTTTACCCACAAATTTGTTCACAGCAAGCTTAATCAAAGTTGAACAAAAACATAGATCTGTCCTCTCTTTTTTTCTTTCGTTTTTTTTTTTTTTTCATTATCATTGTAGTTCTGTGCCATATTGGACAAGACCAATTGAGACAACATTGAAATTTTTGTGTTGTTGATTGAATATGTCTGGGTCTGCAGCAAGTTGAATCATTCATTGGTTTTTTGAAACTTCTAATGCTATATTCTCTATAAATAGTAAATGCTCCTATATATTAAATATTTAATGGGATTAAATGATCAATAAATATATAAATAATTTATAAACAGGAAAATTGAGAACTGAAAAATAATTATTTTTGGTAAGCAGTATAATTAGAGTATTGAAATTTTTACCTTTGAGAATAGAAGTGTTTTTTTTTTTTTTTTGAAACATTCATCAATACTTTTCATTCATTCATAAAATGTGTTACGAGACAACAACATTCACTTAAACTCTCAAAATACAATCACTCACTTAACTTTCCTCATTGCTACAAGACATTTCTCTAGCAATTATACTAGTAATTTCTGAAGGTCCATCCTTAATCCAGCACCACTCCCCTTCCATACTCAAAGCTCTCTTAGCTAATGTGTGGGCCACACAATTTCCTTCTCTATGAATGAAGCTCATTGACCAATCAGGCCTCATTAACAACCTACTACGTATATTGACATACTGCTGCTCCATCCATGCACAGTTGCCCCCTACCCCTGTTACCCCTTTAACCACCCTGTCAGCATCTCCCTCAAATACCACCCTCTTGACATCAAGTTCCAAAACAAGCTCCATAGCTCTCCAAAGAGCAGCTGCTTCAGCCATATCAGAGTTGCCACTAAACTGTTTAGAAGAACTTAAGGTAAACAGAACCTCTCCCACATGGTTCCTTGCCACTATACCCAAGCCTAATTTAAAATTGTTCTTATCTATAGTCGCATCAAAGTTTACCTTAGAAACACCCTCATCTGGTGGCATCCATTTGATGTTCTTTCTTGTCTGAACATGAGGCCCCTTCAGTTTGTTTAGTTCAGCACGAGCTCCTTGAAAGCTTTGAAGACTGGTCATTGCTGCATTAATCACTCTCCTTGGACTCTCAAACTTACTTTCAAAAAACATCATGTTTCTCCTAGTCCATAGTCCTCTCAGTATCATAGATACTGCTTCTAATTTACTCTGCTGCAATCGGGTTTGCATTTCAGACCATATCACAAAAAAGACTTTTTCTTCACTAGGCCATTTCTGAAGGCCACTCCCACTCTCTGCCCATACATCACTTGCAGCTGGGCATGACCATAGGACATGGCATATTGTTTCTTCACCCCTTTGACATATCTGACATGTTGCATCTTCAATTATTTTTCTCTGCACCAGATTCTGCCTTGTTGGTAATATGCTCTTCAAAGCCTTCCACACAAACTGTTTTGTAGGATTAGGTACATTTAGTCTCCAAACCCCTTCCCAAATTTGCTTCTGAACTTCTTTATTAGAGCATTCCCCGACCATAGATTTTCCCAAGGCATTGCCTAAATGATAGACACTCCTCACAGAAAACCTACCATCCTTGGTGAAGCCCCACATCATTTCATCCCCCCCTGCCAACTTAAGGGTATACTGCAAATCTGAGCTGCCTCCTCCCTGCTAAACATATCCCCTACCAAGCTCTCATTCCAGCAATGCAAATCCTCAAAGATAAGAGAGCTTACCTTCGAGTCTGCAGATAGAGTATTAATAGGTGATCTCACTTTAAAATTTGAGCCATTATGTAGCCACTTATCCTTCCAAATAGAGATACTCTTCCCATTACCCACTCTCCATACCATACATGCTTTCACCAAATCTTGTGCAGCTAGTAAACTCCTCCACATAAAAGAGGGCTTATATCCAATCTTTGCATCAATAAACTGACAGTTTCTGAAATACTTTTCCTTAAAAATCTTTGCTACCAAAGAATCACACTTTATTTGTAACATCCACCCTTGTTTGGCTAACATAGCCTTATTAAACCCATCAATATCTCTAAACCCCATCCCACCTTCCTTTTTATTTTCTCCCATTTTATCCCAACTCTTCCAATGAATACCCCTACTATCCTTTTTACCACTCCACCAAAAACTTGCAATAATAGAATTGATCTCATTACACAACTTCCTTGGAAATCTAAACACATTCATTGTGTAAGTAGGAATAGACTGTAAAACAACCTTAATTAACACCTCTCGACCAGCACTGGACAAAAAGGAATTTTTCCAACTTCTTATCCTCCTCCACACCCTTTCTTTTATATTTCTGAAAGTTTCATACTTTGATCTTCCAATCATAGTTGGAAGACCAAGATATTTACCATAGTCATCACAAACAACATCACCAGCCTCGGCTACAACTTCTCTTTTTATAATCTCACTGGTATTAGAACTGAACAAGATTGCAGTCTTCTGTCTATTCAGCTTTTGGCCTGAGGAAACTTCATACAGTAGCAAAAGCTCATGTATAGTCAACCACTCTTCTTTACTTGCCTTGCTAAAGATCACACAATCATCAACAAAGAGGAGATGATTGATTCTGGTCCCACCTCTTATAGCAACTACCCCTTTTATACTCCCTTTAGCAGCAGCATCACTCAACATGGAACTAAGTCCCTCAGCACATAGGATAAACAGGTAAGGAGACAAAGGGTCACCTTGCCTTAGTCCTCTAGTAGGCATGAAAGTATCACCTATCTTTCCATTCACCACAACTGAATATCTAACCGATTCTACACACTTCAAAATCAATTGGATCCATTGATCACAGAAACCCAGCTTCTTCATTATAGACCTCAAAAAAGTCCACTCTATTCTATCATATGCCTTTGACATATCTAGCTTTAGAGCCATGCTTCCTTCTCGTCCTCTTTGTCTTGCTTTCATGGTATGAAGAATCTCATAGGCCACCATCACATTGTCAATAATTGATCTACCTAGAACAAAAGCACTTTGTAGCCTAGATATTATAAAAGGTAATACATGCTTAAGCCTATTTGCTAGAACTTTTGCTATGAGCTTATACAAGACATTGCATAAAGAAATAGGTCTAAACTCATTAACAGAAAGAGGAACATCTACTTTAGGAATAAGCACAATATTTGTAAATTGCAACTCACTTGGCATATCTCCCCCATTTAGTACATTTAGAACTGTCTTACAAACTTTAGGACCCACTGTTGCCCAGTGATGTTGGTAGAAGTCTGCTCCAAACCCGTCTAGCCCAGGTGATTTGAAAGGCCCCATCTGTTGAAGGGCTTCCAGAACCTCCTCTTGCTGAAAGGGAGCCACAAGTTCATCATTCATTGCTCTTGTCACTTTTGTGTCCACACTTTGCAAACAGACATCTATATCTTCTTCCTGTGGATTCGAAGTAGAAAAAATCTTCTGAAAATGATCCTTGAAAGCACTGGCAATATCAGATTCTTCACTTCTCAAAATACCATCTGCATCTCTGATATGTTTTATAAAATTCTTTTTCTTTCTTTGTGTTGCACATGCATGAAAAAACCTTATATTTTTGTCCCCCCCTTGGTACCAATGCCTTTTTGCCCTTTGCCTCCATTTAAGATCCTCTTTCTGAAGTAAAACCCCACTTCATTTTGTAGTCTTACTATCTCCTCCTAATTATACTAGTTTTCATCATCCTGCAATTGTTTTAGTATAGCAGATTTCTGATTAATCTCCTTTTCCAAGTCTGAAAAATGAGATTTCTGCCATCTTGATAAGGATACTCTACAGTTTCTTAGAGTTTGTTGGACATCTCTTATGGGATCAACATTTGAACTTTCCTGCATCCATACATTGCTTATAATTTCTTTACATTCTTCCTCATGACCCCAAGCCACTTCATACTTGAAAGACTTATGACAGCCTCTTCTCTGTGCAGGTAGCTCTTGAGTTGAAAAGAATAAAGGTCTATGATCCGAGCTTCTTGCCACCAGAGTTTCCACTCTAATTGAGTTGAAAAACCCCAACCATTCACTGTTTGCTAAGCCTCTATCTAGTCTCTCTATAGTAAAAGTGTCATCCTTGTGTCTATTGCACTAGGTAAACTTGGAATTCGACCATCCCAAGTCAAATAAGCCCCCCATATCTACCACATATCTAAATTTCTGCATTATCTATGGTTGGTATGCTTTAATGTTATAATATAAAGATGAATTAAATAATATGTTTTGTAGAATTCAGTTTAAGAAGCTTTTATTTGCAATAATGTAAAGTTGAATTGTTTTATATATAATGTAGGAAATATTTAAAAGTATAGCTAAGTGTCTTTTGTTTCAAAGGAAAAAACAATAAAAATGAATAAAGTTACCTATTCAGTATGATTCATGAAATCAATTGCTGAACAGTCCTCATGAAATTAGTTGCTAAACAACCCAATGTCTCTTCTAAAATTTTGCCAAACATAACAGCAGCTAGTTTTCTTGTACCGTCGTCAAGTTCAACATATGCTTGACAATTACAAATGATGAGAGTATTGTTTTTTTTTTAGGATTTGTAAAAATTACATATTAAAAATTTTTGGAATGAATTATTAAGTGGTAAAATTTGGAGAATAGATACCATGGTTGAGAAACACTTTGATGTTTTGCAGTGGTAACAAATGAAGCTTTCATTATGGTCATCACCAGTTCCGTTGTTACAATTGATGCATGACATGCAGAAAAATATTTGGTGTAAGTTGATGATATTTATCTTTGCCTTGATCTAGAATTTTGTTTTCTACATTACGTTAGGAACAATGTTTTAGACAATGTGGATGGACAAGAATATGAATATGGCACTAACAAAAGTATTTTACCTCCATTGGTTGTAAACTTTTTATCAATCTAGCGACGTCACAATTGTTAGTTTTTTCTCGAACACCAACCGATGATAAAGATGTAGATGAGTACATTAAGGATTTTGCAATAATACTTTCAAGCATTGAATCGTTAATTATTGCCTTCAAAATTTAAAAAGAAAATGTAATTTAAGAAGAAAAAAATAAAAGGGAGTTTAGATATTGAATGTATGTATATGAGAAATTTAAGATCAATAAATATCAATATGATTATGTTGTTTTCAACGTATTAATAAAAGGGAAAGATAGGTTTAAAGCTTTTAATAGAAATGTACTAATGGAGAATTGTTTAAATATGGATTACCATTTTTGCAACGGCTCTGTCTCAGGAAGAAGAGGATTGATCGTAAATATACTTGTCGGTCATGATGAAAGGGACAATCCTATATTATAAATACAGATAATTATTATTTGAAAAATACATGATTTAAAAGAAGATTTAAGAATGTCAATTATTAAAAGCACAATTATAAGAACGAACTCTTAGTTTTGTTGCAACTATAATTGGTTTTGCTCAATTTTTTTTTATTTATAAAAAAAATAATAATTGGTTTTGCTTAAATTATTTTTGAAATTTTTTGGCATTCGTCTTTGACTAATCGACCCCACATAGTTAAACATATAGGATTTCTATGACATTTGAAGGAAAAGAATCAATAGAAATTTTGATAAGTAAAGATTGGAAATTAATTTTAAAAGAGTAAATATAAGGAATTTTTTTACCTCTAATCTATAATATAGATTTCTTGAATAGCAATTGGTTCACTTGTTAATGTTATCTCTCTAGATGGCTTCATATGAATGGCAACGGCTAAGAGGTCTGATTAATAAAATTTAAATTGTTAGTTTGTTGCTAATAAAAAAATTTTAAAATAAATAATAAATTACTTATTTCTGCAATCGAGTCTTTCTAAGGATCTAACTCGTGGATAGAGATGAGGTTGTATTTTGACAGATCTAAATATGTTTAGGATCTAATGGCCTAACATATGCATTCGTAATATAATATGATTGGAAAATGTGCAAAGAGTCATCTCATGAATCAATATCTTTACTAAACAGTGTTGCCTGCACACAATTTCCCTATATCATATGACAAAATGTAAGCGGTAATTTTTTTATAATAATTTTGTTACATAATTTCAAATTATTTTTTATTTTAAGAAAGAAAGCAATTTTGGGAAATATATTTTAAAAAAAAAAGAAGTTATTTTTTCATGATAAAATATAATTATGTATAAGGTAAAATATATATAATCGCTTTTTTTTTTTTTTTTGAGAAAAGAATAACCACAGAAATGAATGTTGTACCTCTTGATCGATCAATGTCAAATTTTGGTACTTTACTAGTGAGTGTTGCCCAGTTCGTTTAGGATATTTCTTTGCCACAATCATTTTAATTTTTCAGTTCTTTGTGCTTGAAGAAATATCTTTTATTGACGTATAAATTGTCCGCATCTTGAAAAGTGACAACCTAGAAAGAAATTAGTCGTATAAGTATAGCACTTGAGAAATTGTATGTAAGAAATGCAGTTAATCAAAATGCAAAATAAAAACTAAGAAGAAAAGAATTCTTTTGAATGATTGACAAAAATTAAAGAACAAAATATTGAAAATACAAAAAATGAAATTGTAATGAACATTTAATTTGCTTGTAGGAGTTAAAATGGAGTTTTAGAACTATATTTGATTACCTGTAAAATATCAATTAGAAGATGCTGATGTTAATAATTCTGTATATACAATATTTTTCGTGCAATTGTTTATGATTCTTCAGTTGAGATTGGTCGTATAAAAATCTTGATTGTAGAAATAGTCTTAGCTTTTGATAAAGCCACATATAATTATCCATATAAGAAAACTGGCCGAGGCAAATATATCTCAACACAATCTAATGTCTGTCATTGTGATTTGTTTATATTCATTGCAAAGTTTAATCTAATAGAAAATTAAGTTCGCTTAAATAGAAAGCCACTATTTTCATCAAGGTTTGGTAATAATGAGATTTTTGGAATAAAAACATTTTTCCCACTATGATGGCTAACTGCAATCTCTACATGAATGACGTTACGATCAAAATTGTGACAAATCAGTTGAGTTTCATTGCATAGTCCTTTTGAATGATTAATGTTCATAAGCAACATGATTGGATAATTTTGTTTGAATAATAACTCATGGGAGGAAGTCCATTTGGGGTTAGAGTATTTAAGAAATCTTCCATAACTGCTTGTTCAGATGCGTAAATCACCTCATCAAAGTTGTACTATCGTTTAAGCTCCCTGGGAAATCTCTAAATTAGCAAAGCATTTATTTCATCAATATAACTGTTCTTCAGTATCAATATAGCTCGATTCATCATAATTGAAATATTTACTAAATAATTAAAAATATCATGGAAAACAACATCTGCCAAATGATCCAAAGAAGCATCATTATTTTCATATGGAATTAACATGGCTGTATGGATTTTGACATGTTTATCAATTGTGATTGGTGGCATTTCATTCCCTAATTCTAATATGTATTTTGAAAAGTTTGAATATAATCTTGTGCGCATATTTTCATTCAAATGAATCTTCTTTAATGTGGAACATAGGTAGGAAGAGACTAAATTTGTTGTTGCCTTATGCCTTTTTGAACCACTGGTAGAATTTGACAGAAATCTCCACCAAACACAATAACCTTTCAGATAGTTCTGAATTGTTGATGTCTTTGAGCATTTTATCCAATACTTCTATGGCTTCTTTTCTTGATATAGGAGTTTTGTCCCATATAATCAATTTTGCTATTTGTAGTAGTCTTGCAAGTCCACTTTATTTACTAACACTACACATGGCATTTTTGTTAATATCTAAAGGTATTTTAAATTGTGAGTGGGCAGTTCAGCCTCCAGGTAAGATTGATGCAACAACACCAAATGAACAGTTGCAAGAGCCACTAATTGTCTTGACCTTACTGTGACAAGATGATATGAACCCGCGGCATTGGAATCCCTTGAACCTACAATCAATTTGAAAACTCACCAAAGAAAGGCAAAATCAAGTTAATGGAAGATCTAGACCCGTTGAGGAACTCGTTTTAAGAATCTAGATTATATAAAAATCTAAATCCGTTTAAGAACCTGTCCCAATAACCCAGATTACAAAGGAGAAATGCTACAAAGGTTGTGATTTACCTTTGATAAGTTCAAAAGTTCAATTAAGAACAAGAAGAGATAAACTCAATTCACAATGAATAAAATTCATCAATTTTCATCATATCTTCAAAATGAGATAATAAAGAGTATTTAAACTAAAACATTACAAAACCCTAAATAAAATAAAGCCCCATCTTCTAAAAATGCCCTTGAGTGAATAGTACTGCGGCTATAGTGTCGCGCTACAGTAACTTGGCTATAGTAACTCTTTTGAAACCCTAGCTCAACAAAATGATAACTTTCCTAACACGCCCTTAAGTCATTTTCATAATAAATACAATTATTATAAACTAATAAAATCAGTTTTTTAAATGAATTAAATAAGTTGACAATCTTCAAGTGCCCACAGCCTTTAAATCATGTTGTTGCCCTCTTATATAGCTTGTATCAAATGAATCAAAAATGGATCTTCATCTTTCAAGCCTATCTTGATTGTTGGACTCTTGGTAGACACATTCTAAGTGGATTGCACCAATCATTACATTGCTTCCTTACTCTTCTTAACTCTCGATCTTGTGATCGCCCCATTTGGAACTTGTAAATGATTTTTACGGCTTGGTCCACCTTGGTGCCTATTATTCTCCCTCTCCTCAAAAGGATTCGACCTTGAATCTCCATCTACATCAAAGGAAAAAAGTTAGTAGTATTGAAAATAACATAAACATGATACTTACCCAGAAGATGCACTTGATATGAATTATCGTTAATTTTATCAAGAATTTGGAAAAGTCCATCCAAGTTACTTCTGTCATTAAGAGGTAAAGGCATTAAATCAAAAGGAATAAGTGGATTAAAACCGTAAACAACTTCAAAATGTGAATAAGAAATAGTAGTATGCATGGTCCTATTATATGCAAACTCTAATAATGACAAATGATACTCTCACAAACGTTCATGCAGCAATTTAATGAATGAGAAATAATACTCATACAAACATTCATGAAACGCATCTAAAGTCTTCCTTACTCCAAAATGACCACTTCAATTGTATAAGACCTCAATGAATGGCAAACCATACTCCCAAAAGTGTTAATGCAATACACCAAAACTCATCTTTACACCAAAGTGACCACTCCAATTATATACAAACTCAATGAATGTGAACAATACTCCCACTAATGGTCATGCAACACTAGCAAAGTCACCATCATTAGCATGTTATTTCTTATCATATTCAAATCTCAATAATTTTTCATTTAAAATAACACATATTCCACACACACTAACAATGTCATCATCATTATCATACAATTTTTTATCATATTCAAATCTCAATAACTTTGCAATTAAAATAAAGACAGTGACATACCTTCTTGGTAATGCATCAACCATAAAATCTTCCTTACCATGTGTCTATTTGATGACATGAGGAAAAGTCTCATTACATTCCTCCCACTTGACATGCATTCTATTAAACTTATCTTGTCCTTTCAAGTGCATCAAGGACTTATGTCTGGTATGTAAGACGAATTCTTTTGGTCAAAGGTAATGTTGCCAATTCTTCAATGCTGCCACAAAATCAATTTGATACTTTATTCCTCTAATAAGTGACAATCTACTAAAAACATTGTTAGGGAACACGACCTCATATCCCGGCAACAAAGAGATAACAACACTAGGCAAAAAAACTCACTTAAATTCTTTAGTATTAAAATTCGCCTTGGCATAAAAACTAACTTCTCTCTTTGTTTTTCTCTCACTTTCTTCACTCTCACTTTTCTTTTCACTCTTCTATTTCTATTCACTTTTTTTTTTTTTTTCTTGAGATTTCTACCTTACCCTCATTTCTTTTCTCTCTTATTTTTCTTTCTCTCATTTTCGATCTCACTATTTCTTTCTTCCTCAATCTCACTCTTTCTTTTTCGCTCAACCTCACTTTTACTCTCTATTTTTTTTATCAATCTTAGTTTCTCTCTTTCCTTTTTGATCAACCTCACTTCACTCTTTCTTTTCTTATCAATCTCAATTTCTTTCTTTCCTTTTTGATCAACCTCACTTTCACTCTTTCTTTTTTGATCAACCTTACTTTTAAATTTCAGTTGGTCCTCATGGACCTGTGTTGGAGTTAAAAGAGCAAGTTTGATTATTTTTCCATCCCTTTCAAAATTGTACATGTTCCTAAACTCATCATGGATCACTCTCCTATTACACTGCCACGGTTTCCCAACAAAATATGGCCAGCATGTATAGGCACTACATTACAAAGCACCTCATCCTTATACTTCCCAATCGAAAAAGAAACTAGCACTTGTTTATTGACCCTAACATCTCTATAATCATTCAACCACTGCAACTTGGATGGTTTAGGGTGTTTCAAGGTATGCAAATTTAATTTCTCAACTAAAGTTGTGCTAGCCACATTAGTACAACTCCTTCCATCAAATGATTATACTACATATCTTGTTGTTGATGTGACATCTAGTATGAAAAATATTATCTCTTTGTTGCTCCATATCATCTATTTTAATTTTTGTATTGAGAGCACGCATGGCAATAAAAGACTCACTATGCCTTTCATTCTCATACTCATGTTCACGTCTCCTCCTATATCTCCCACCTTGTAGAATTCTACTCAATGTATCTCAATGATCTATCATAAATCTCACTTCCCCTAACACCATGTTCAACCGCTCAAATTGTTGTTGCATGACCTGCAACACAAAGGAGTTATCTACCATCCTCTTTGCTGATGAGTCACTTTTACGAGACATCATATACGCTGCACAAAAAAGAATGTTAGTGGAAAAAGACCTCACACGCTCCCTTACGTGTTTACACTTTGTATAATGGCACTCCACTCATATTTCACTCTTAATTGATTTTTTCTCGATAATGATCTCACATTCTCTTGCGTTTTACCTCAAAAGTTTTCCTACTCAAGTTCTTTAAGAACTAAATTGAACTCAATTAAGGCAATACAACATTGTTTTATTCCAACTACTAATTAGGTTCAAGCAAGAATAAGAGAAAACACTGAAAGAATAAAATGACACGAGAATTAAGGAAATTATACGAGAAAAAGAATAAAGACAAAACATGATACCAATTATAGTATTGTATTCAACCCCTTTGATGATAAGGCTCAAGCAATTTTATTTTATTTTTGATTCTTTTTTTCTTTTATTTTCTTTTTTTTTTTTTCCTTTCTTTTCTTTTCTTTTCCTTTCTCACTAATTCAATCACAAACAGCAATATTCAATTGTGACAATCAAACTATTGAATTCATACACATAAAAATTAATAAGAAAATAGAAGGGAATAATGAAACCCTAGATGATGAATAACACGGTAACCCTAATAAGATAGAATTTCTACACTTTTTTTTATAAGTAATGTAAAAATTAAAAGATAGAATCAGACCTGATTAGAAACTTTGCACTGAATACCAAATGATATGAACTCGAGGAATTTGAATCCCTTGAACCAACAATCAATTTGAAAAACTCACTCAAGAAAGCCAAAATCAAGTCATGGATGGAAAATCTAGAACCGTTAACGAACTCGTTTCAAGAACCTAGATTACATTAAAATCTAGATCCATTGAAGAACCTGTCTCGAGAACCCAGATAACAAAGGAGGAACACCACAAAAGTTGTGATTTACTTTTGATAAGTTCAAACGTTCAATCAAGAATAAGAGAAGATAAAGTCAATTTACAATGAATAAAATTCATTAATTTCATAAACTTTCATTATATCTTCAAAATGAGGTAACTAAAACCTCACAAAACCTAGATAAAATAAAGCCCCATCTTCCAAAAATGCCCTTGAGTAAATAGTGTTGCGGCTATAGTGTCGCGCTACAGTAACTCAGCTATAGTAACTCTTTTAAAACCCTAGCTCAACAAAATAATAACTTTTCCAACATGCTATTAAGTCCTTTTCATAATAAACACAATTATTCTAAACTAATAAAATAAGTCTTTTAAATAAATTAAATAAGTTGAAAATCTTCAAGTGTCCAAAGCCTCTAAGTCATGTTAATGCCCTCTTCTATAGCTTGTATCAAATGAATCAAAACTGGATTTTCATCCTTCAATCCCATCTTGATTGTTGGGCTCTTGGTAGACACATTTCTAGTGGATTGCACCAATTCTTGCATTGCTTACTTACTCTTCTTAACTCTCGATTTTGTGATTGTCCCATTTGGAACTTGCAATGGATCTTTACGATTTGGTCCACCTTGGTGCCCATCACAAGAAGTGCCTTGTATAGAAATTTTTTCCCTGTTCCGCCAGGCCCATTGATAAAGAATGCAGCAGTTTCATTTGACAAAACTTTTCTAGGACTGAATTGTAAACATTTGGTTGTTCGCTATTAAGCAGTGTTGACGCAACAATATCTTCTTCCGAAATTAAAACAACCAATTTATCATCAATTTCTCTAGACAGAAATTCATCTTCATCAAAATGAATACTTTGATCAAGAAGGTGGAATGAATTAATGTCTCTTCCCATTGATTCAATTGTTGTAGAGATGGAACGCAAAACTTCTGTTTTGACATTTAATGAAGAATGTTCAGTTAATTGAAAATCAGTGACCTATCTTGTTCAAAACTCTCCCAAAAATCTCTTGGATTAGTGGGATTACAATAAACTAAAATTGTTACAAATAGTCTTCTCAAATTAAAGGGCATTTGAGAAAGAGTTGCTTCATACAAGCATTATTCTAAGCTATTATCTCTCTGTAACAAACCATGCATGGTAGCTGCTTCACAAAATGTAGGAGCCAGAACACCATTGATTGTTTTGAGATCATCAAATGATAAAGGACCTCTTACATGATTTAGCAATATTAGTAGATAGTACATTTCACCTTTGACAGGATTTGTTGTAACGATTCGACCTATAACAACTTATTTCTTTCGAACAGTCCACATTTTGTACTATTGGCTCCAAATAAGGAATTTTGAGAATTCTTTATACAACAATTTTCTAGCATTCTCATCAACTTGATTTGTTGTAAAGAATTATGTTAACATTGATTTTGTAGATATATCGTAGTTGATCACATTGGTAAGTTTTCATGCACTCGAAAAGTCACTTGGTGTTGATTTTCAAGATGTAAATGCAAACTATATTTTATTAACAACAAACCCATATATTTTCCACATGGCCTCTGGTGGAGCAATCCATCGGGCTGATTGGAATCATTCAATTTCATCAACTTGTCGATTGGCTTGTTCGGAAACCAAATTGAAGGCAACACGATCATAGCCTTTGTTAAAATATGTGTAAAGATACTTAACTGCCTTTATTGTAGAATATATCTCGACGTTAATATGATAGTCAAACATTGTAAGCAAATAAAGATTATATAAAACAACCTAACAATTATCCAAATCATTAGTTCTAATTTTAACTGTTCTTCCATTATCAGAACGTCTATATATTGGAAAACAATCATTTCCAACAGCTATGTTTGGCACAAAGTGTTTTGGCTAATTATTTTTGCAGCAACCATTTCTTTTCATGCATACATTTGTTGTATTTAGTATTCCACACAGCTCACACATCATATGGTTAATAACAACTGTATGTAGATGCAGAGTCTTGCCTTTATCTGGTAATTCTGCAGAGATGATCTCATTAAAAGATTCTAGTGCATATAACTTCCAATCTCGATGCAATATAACTAAAAAATGTGCATATGGAAGTCCTCTTTTTTGGTGTTCAATAATATAAACATATGTTGAGACTTTTCCAAATATCTCCTGTTTGAATAATTGATGCTTTAGTTACTCTAATTTTGCTATAAAGATTCGAGTAATTAAGTTAGGCCGATTTTGAGTCTCTTCATGTGGTTTCAATTCACTTGAGATTTCTTTCCAATTTGGGTTACATGTTATTGTAAAAAAAAAATGTTTAGTTTGCCATACTATTGAACTAAAGTCATTGTTTCCATGTATCTTTTTTGCATGTCCCTTGGACCCCACAATAAAAGATGAAGACAGAATTACACGCTTTACAATCCTAGAAGCATTAGTTTCTCTGAGATTGATGCTATCAACAATGCTTTGATATAATTCTGATCAAATAAATTGTTGATTGCTACAAATAATCCAACCTCAACGTCTCAATTTTAACATACATATAAGCAAAAAACTGTTGAAGTAATCGACTAGACAATAGGAGGATAGATTTGACATTTTTCCAAATTTATAACTTGTAACAATAGTATTCACGGCATGAAACAATTGAATCTTTCTTTCTTTTTATAACACTACAAGAAATTATGAGAAAGGATTTAGAAAATTAAATACCTAATATGTAAATGGTAGATGGGTATATAAAAAATTTAGTATGAGATATCTAACCTTGTTGTTCTCTTCTAAGCAGTTATTTTGCAGATATTAATTGATGAGGATCAATTGATTGCACTATGTGATTATCATTACACACAAATGCGCCTCTTTTGTCAATTCTTTGTATGCCCTGGTACCATCCGACATTACCAAAAAGGAATAACAATGGATATTGAAGCGGATCATAACATCTAAAATAATACTGAACTATATGACAACTGCCACTATGGTTAAAAACAAAAATGTCGCGAGGTGTTAACTGTTTTATATCATCATTTTCAACCCAAATTTCTGCAATTTCTGATGATGTAGGGGCATTAAATACCCACTGATCTAAACCAAGATCTTATCTTATACAAATTTTTTGATATTCCAAATATGGCAGATCACCGAGAGATCGGAGAAATATAGAATATGGATTTACACAGAATATCTATGACCTGAGTAATAATTGATGGATCTATTCTAACTAAATCAAGAATGCGATTTTCAAATTCATGTTCGGTATCATAGAAATACAGCTGCAAATTATAAAGCCAACCATTTGAAAGGAGTAAATAAGAGAGATAGTGATAGATTTGATCTTGAGTTTGAAACGTATAAATTCCTCTATTTTTTTGGCACAAGTTTCTATTAAATTTAACTTCAAAAGATGTAAAAGTAAATTTATTGTTTTATGTTTGAACATATGCCCGAAATTGTATAGATTCAGGAGTGTTTAAAACAAACATACTATAAAGTTGATTAGGAACATCATTTGTAACCAAAGAAATTGACTCATTATCACTGTAACTAAAGAAATTGACTCATTATCACAACAAAACTATTTGTTTCATGAAAGAATCTATTTGCTTTACAATACCTACAATGTAACAGATTTGATAAATAATTAGCTTTTAGCGAAACATTTTGTCGTATTTGTTTATGCACAGCAAAGCGACGGCGCCTTGTACCTATTAAATTGAGATAAAATCAAGATAATAGAGTAAACTTGATCAGAATCAATTAAATGTTTTTTTTTTTTTTTTATCAATACTTTAAGCATGAAAAAAAGGTTAGAATGGAATGTTAAGAAGGAACTAGTTCTGTTTTCCTCCTTACCTAAAGAACATGTTGTTGAAGTCTTTGGAATTGATTGTACTTGATCAATACAAGGAGCCTATTTGGGAAAAAAAACTCATTGATGAATGGAAAGGATCTGATAAGGCAAGGTAAAAAAGAGGCTGAAATTAGCAAACTTGTTGAATCATAAGTTAGAAACCTCTGCTATTTCTATCAGTGCATTTGCTGGTTCTTGTCTCAACAAATCCACAGAGTGATTTAGACATGCAGAAGAATCCAATATAGTATTTAACAGTGTAGATCCTTATGAATCTGCCCCAAGGACATCAACATCTGGAGGAACACATGCCTTTCGCGAGGAGGTCATTCCATCGATGTTAACATCTAGATGGGAGATTCGGTATCTTTTCCATTGTCTCTATTGAAGATTATAGTGTTGAATGTTGTTGATACATTAGAGATGATCATCTGATATACCCCTTTTTCTGAGCATATTTTTCTCTAGCTCTTTGTTGAAGTTTAGCTTTTTTCTGTTTGGGGAAATCTTTATACAAGATTTTTTTTCTTGATTGTTTTTTAGAAGTTTCAAAAGCATGTTTCTAAATTTTAAGTTGTGGGAAATTTTATTTGATTCTATTGCCAAAATAAATGTTTTGTTATTTATTAAAAATAGTTTACCGCTCATTATGTTAGGAGAGGAAATAAGAGGCTGGAAAATTGCATATTGTCATTAAAGCAGAAGCAAACGAACCAATGATCACGGTTTAATGTAAAATCCTCAACGAATAATGCATTCTAGATTCTCTAAAAGGTTTATTGATTCCAACACTGAACAGTACATAATAAATATGTCTAAGTAGATATAACTTAAATGAACAATTTATTTGGAACAGGGAAAAAGTTGACAGAAGAATATAGATATCTAAAAAGCCTACAAACAAAAATAACAATTTATAATAAATGGTACAGAAAAATACTTACAGTTTTTTTTTATCCAAAAGGAAACAATGTCGATTGAGTTTAGATCCTTTAGCTGATAAAATAAGCTCCATTTTTCAACACAAAAATTGTTTTGTGTTATTTTTCTATGAAAAAAAAAATGTATTTTTTTAATATACAAACAAAATAAAAGTAATAAATTCCATGTAACTAATCTCAAAGGTTAAGACTATAATAATTTTAAAAAAATATATAAAAAATTATTAAAAATAAGTTCCAAATTGTATTAATTATAGTCTCGCTTTTATAGCAACCATGAGTAGATAGATCACAATTTCTTCTTTATTTGTTTAGTCATAGATTTTTTAAATGAGAAAATAAATATTATTTAGTAACGATTTAAGAATTAATACTGGAACTATAAAAATAAAAAAAAAAATTATGCATTATGATATCCCAGTTGCCAAGCTAATGTTAATAATTAAGGAAGTCTCAAAATAAAACTATCCATGATGTTAATACTTACAAGTACAGAAGAATATGAATTCGGTAAAAACATTTTTGTTTCTAACAAGTGCATAATGTAATAGTTAATTTCATTTTTTGTTTCGTTCTTTACAAAGTAGTTTCTAGAAATTTAATATTAATATTAACAGGTACAAAAAATTTGGAATTTAAAAATAACAACCTTTACAAAACAGTTTCTATAAATATAAGATTAGTATCTACATGTACAAAACAACAGAAATTTTTCGAATATTTAAACCAATTAACTACGATATATATACTAACATCGTAAGACCTGAACATAAAATTGGAATTCTCAATTAAACATCAAACGCGGCTAACCAAGAGAACTACTATAAATACAAAGAGATTATACAAAATAAACCTACAAACTAATACGACTTTATGACACCCGTTAAATCTACTTTGTAATAAAAGTGACTCTACAATTTGACGTACCACATCAAGCCACATCAGTTTGTGATTTACTTATGTGTATTCCCTTTGTGTAAAGTATTTTTGTAATGTAAAATATTTTCGAAATTGTTCATCAAATTAGATCCCTCTCATTTTGCAAAACAATTTGTGAAATATAAATGCTTCAAATATAGACGGTGATGTTATCCTTCAAATATATATTTTTTTAATTATTCATACTTTATTTACTCATTCATTTCCTTTTATTTTTTACATTAATACAAAACAAATTCTTTCGTTATTGATTATTTAAAACATCTGTATTTTATTTTTTTCGAAAAAATATCTTGAAAATATATATATATATATATATATTTTACAGTATTTCTTTTTAGCTACAGTAAAATAATTATAACTTTTATAAACGTTCTAATAGAAACCTTACGCCAGAACGTTCTCTTTTCATACAAGTTTAATGAATAAGCAGATAAAAAGCATGGAAAATTATAAGTGAATGTATCAACAAATTAAAAGTGAAAAGATAAAACAATATGATGATAAAAAAAAGGGGGGGGGGGGGGGGGGGGGGGGGGGGGGGGGTGGGAGGAATTTACAAAACTGAAAAGCATACAAAACAAAGCAAAACTATATAATATGTATATATATTTGCAATATATAAGTATAGATATAAACATTAAAAAAAAATTGTAAACTATCTCGTTTGCTACCATGCAGATAAGAATCGAGTGGAGAGTGGGAGACCATAGTTATTCGATGACAATCTGTTTGTAATGAATGCTTTTGATGGATATACCCCATTGAGTAAGATGTCCTTTAATACGACAGCAATGTGGGTGCAGTTTCAAAATCTGCCTTTGGCAGGGATGTCAAAGGAGTGTGGGGTGCGGCTAGGAAATTCTCTTGGGGTGGTAGAGGAAGTGGAGGTCGATGTAGATGATGTGGGGTGGGGAATGTATCTTAGAGTCAAAGTATTACTAGATTTGAAGAAGCCTCTGGTAAGGGGTCGAACCATAAAGTTGCAAGGGGTGAAAACATGGTTTCCGATAACATATGAGAAGCTGCCACGATTCTGTCTGCAATGTGGTAGAATTATCCATGATGGTGTAGAGTGCCAAAAACCTGCTTGGAGGGATGTTGAGAGTACACAGCTTGGCAATTGGCTTCGAGCGAACAAAGGAGGTCGTCGATTTCGGGTTAATTTTCAATGAGGGAATAACTCGACTGGAAAGAGTAACCAATTGGAGGTAGGGCAGCCAGCAGCGGCGGAAGATGGAAGTTAATTCGAATGGTAACGACACTAAATTCTCGGAGCATTCGGAAACGGGTAAGGGATTTTTGGATAACGTTGTAGGAGGAGATAGGGAGGATCTTTTTCAAAATTTAAATGAAGATAAGGGGGGGTTGGTTGATGAGGGAGGCCTTTATGAAAATGATCAATCTTTGAAGGATAGGCTTGATCTCGATATGTCAGTTACGCAGAATTCAGAAGGTGGCAATTTTAACGAAAATTTGAATGTTGTCCACATGGATATTACTCTGGTGGGCCAGGTGAATGAGAGGCCTTCTCAAGCCCATGTTACCATAGAAAGTGAGGCCCATCTACGTTCTGTGATACCAACTCCATAGAGAAGGTCTTCTCGGACAACTTGGAAAAAACGAGCTCGAAGCTCAGGTACAAGTACTACTACTCAAGCTGTGAGTGCATGCAAGAAACGTCAATTAGAGGGTGGGAGTAGCACAAGCTTCGTCCATGAAGGGAAGAAGAGGATTAAGTTGAAAGGGTAGAAGTAGGGGTGACGGGAGATCTTATAGGAAGTATGAATTATGACATTGGTCAAGATAATATGAAATCGGCAGAGGCTGTTGAACAGCCCTGCCGAACCCAATGATTCTACTCAGTTGAAACTCCCATGAGCTTGGGAACCAATGGGGAGTTTGAGCTCTCTCTGAGTTAGTCAGGGAGGAAGGTCCCAAGGTCTTGCTTTTACAAGAGACCAGGTTACATGAGAAGGATATGGAGAAACTTAAATATAGTTTGGGGTATGAGAATTGTTTGGCAGTAAGTAGTGAAGGGAGGAGTGGTGGACTTGCTCTTTTGTGGAAAAATGATGTTAGTTTGGCTATTAAAAATTATTCTAAGAGTCACATTCATGCCTCTATCTAGGATTCTTCTATTGACTGTGAACCTTGGTACTTTACTGGGGTGTATGGTCAACCTGAGACTAGTAGGCGACATGAAACTTGGAGTCTTTTATGATCTTCACAGGTTCCAAGTGATCAAGGATGTATTTTGATGGAAGATTTCAATGAGGTGTTAAGTATTAATGAGAAAAGTGGTGAAAGAGACAAAACTGATAAACAGATGCAGGATTTTCATGAAGTACTTGATGATTGTGAGTTGTTGGACTTGCGTTATCATGGTAATCCTTTCACCTAGTGCAATAAGAGGGAACCTGATCACAACATAAGTGAAAGATTGGACCGAGGTCTGGCTAATCTTAAGTGGAAGTCCTTTTATCCTATGGCTAGTGTGAGTCATGGCAGTGTGGCATATTCTAATCATGTGCCAATTAAGCTGTAGTTGCAATATGACATATATCAAAGAAGGGGGAAAAGGTTTTTCCATTTTGAGGCAATGTGGGTGGAGGATAGGACTTGTAAAACAATTATTGAGAAGGTTTGGTTAAGTACCTCTGGGGTGAGAACAATGAAGGGGGGCAATGAGCCAGATTAAAAGATGTGGTGAACGGCTAGAAAGGTGGAACAAAACTAGTTTTGTTCTTATGCAGAAACAGCTAAGAAAGGCAAAGGTGCATTTGAAAAGGATTGAGGATTCTAATCCTAGGGGCCATAAGAGAGATGAATTAAAAAGGGATAGAACTGAGGTTCAAAAATGGTTGGAACGACAGGAAATCATGTGGAGACAAAGGTCAAGAGCTCTATGGTTGACTGAGGGGGATCAGAATACTAGTTTTTTCCATCATAAGGCATCACAGAGAAAAGCTAAAAATTTGATCAAGGGTATAAGGGATGATACTGGTAGTTGGCAAGTGGAAGAGGCAAGAGATGAAGTCATCCTTAACTATTTCCAAAATCTCTTCGCAGCTTCTACTCAGTGAGGTAGTATGCAATTTCTAGACAACTTGAGGGGTAGAGTAATAGATGAGATGAAGCAAAGGCTCGAGATGGAGTTTGTAGCAACAGAAGTGGAAGCAGCTTTAAAGGAGATGAATCATACAAAGGCCTCTAGTCCAGATGGTATGGCTCCTATATTCTATCAAAGATATTGGTCTATTGTTGGTAGGGATGTTACTCAAGCTGTTTTACATGCACTGAATACTGGAAGTTTTCCCTCTCAGTTAAATCATACCTTTGTGACTCTGATTCCCAAAAAGAAAAGGTTGAGTTGGTGTCTGACTTTAGGCCAATCAGCCTCTGTAATGTCATGTTTAAATTGGTGTCAAAGGTACTTGCAAACAGGTTAAAGGGAATTCTACCTAAGTTGATTTCTGTTTCACAGTGTGCTTTTGTCCCTAGAAGTTTAATCACAGATAACATGCTAATTGCCTATTAATTAGTGCACTTTATTCAAAGAAGAAGGCAAGGAAGGAATGGATTCATGTCCCTTAAGCTTGACATGAGTAAGGCTTATGATCGAATAGAGTAGGACTTTCTTGAAACAATTATGAACAAAATGGAGTTTGGTGTTAAATGGATTGGTTTGTTGATGCATTATGTGAAATCTATCTCATTCTCTATTTTGGTGAATGGGGAGCCTACGGGTCCAATCTACCCTACAAGAGGGCTAAGGCAAAGGGATCCCATATCCCCTTACCTCTTCATTCTTTGTACTGGAGGCCTTATATCTCTTCTTCAGAAAGCTTATATGAAAGATGAAGTGGAGGGGATTTGTGTTTGTAGAGGTGCTCCAAAAATTAATCACCTTATGTTTTCAATTGATGGTGTTTTGTTTTGCAGGGCCACATTACAAACTAATAGAAATATCCTTCATCTGTTGGAAGTATACGAAAAAGCCTCTGGTGAAATGGTGAATAGGGATAAAACTTCCATGGTATTCAGTAAAAATGTCTCTACTAATACACAAATTAAGATTATGTAGTTTTGGGGTATCCAACAGCATCAAAATTATGATAAATATTTGAGCCTTCCTCCTATGGTGGGTAGAGGAAAATATCAAGCTTTCTTTGAGTTGCAAAACAAGGTGTAGACTAAGTTACAAGGGTGGAAGGAGAAGTTGTTATCTCAAGAGGGTAAAGAGGTGCTCATTAAAGCAGTAGCCCTCTCTATCCCGACTTACACAATGAGTTGCTTCAAGCTGCCTGGTTCTTTGTGTTAGTGGGGGCAAAAGAAGGAGGAAAATAAAATAAGTTGGGTTAGTTGGAGGAAGATGTGTGATTCAAAGATTCATGGGGGAATGGGTTTTCAGGACTTGAATACCTTTAACATGGCCCTCTTGGCTAAGCAGGGTTGAATCTAGTCCCAGTCTTAGATTCAATCACTCAAACCCTGTTGAATTGGAGGGTCTCTGAGTTGATAGATGGCAATACTAAAAGGTGGGATAGGGATAAGGTTAGAAGATGCCTACCTCCAAGGGAAGCAGAAGAGGTGTTTCACATGGTGTTAGCTTCTGATAGTAGACCAGATAGTCTGGTGTGGGAATATGAAAAGAATGGACACTTTAGTGTTAAAAGTGCTTACAGATTGTTCATGTCTTTTGCTGAAGATAGGCAAGAGGGTGAGGTGTCATATCGAGAGGAGCAGAAAAGAATGTGGAGGAAAATATGGAAGTTGCAGGTTCCTAATTGAGTAAAGATCTTTTTGTGGAGGGTGTGTAAAAATGGGTTACCATCTTTAAAGAATTTACAGGCAAAAAAGGTGGTGATAGAGGCATTGTATAAATGGTGTCAAGTGGAAGAAGAGGACATAAATCATGCCCTGCTCAATTGTACAAGCTTCAAGGATGTCTTATTGGCCCAGCTTAGTTTCTTGCAGGATATCAAAGTTCAGAGAGATTTTGTTCAGGTTATTACACACTTGGCTACAAGGAATAGAGCAAGAGAGATGGAACACCTGGCCCTATGTTCGTGGGGACTATGGTATAGAAGAAATAAACTTATGTATAAGCAGAAGAGGTTGTCTCCTGAGCAAGTGCTGGATCATGCTCTTTCAATTCAGCAAGAATACAAATAAGCAACAGAGGAGCAAAGAAGGGGATTGGTGCCTCAATGTAGTTGGAAACCTCCACCCTTGGGGGTCTTAAAAACATCGATGGTGCTATATTCCATGACCAGTGCAAATCTAGTGTAGGCATGGTTCTTCGAGATGGGGGGAGGGGTCATGTGATTTTAACAGCTAGTAAACCAGAACATGAGGTGAGTGACCCTATGGAAATAGAATTCTTGGCAGTATTGAGGGGTCTCCAATTTTGCTTGCCTTTGGAAATTAGTGAGTTAGAAGTGAAAAGTGACTCTTTATTGGTGGTCCAAGAGTTGAATAGAGAGTAGGAGTCTATGTCTATATGGGGAAACTTGGTCCATGAGATTAGAAGATTGCTACAAAGGTTTCCTAAGGTGTCTGTCCAGCATAGATGTCGCATGGCCAATGCTGTAGCCCATTGTTTGGAAAAACATTCATGGCATATAGATGATCTAGTGATTTGATGGGACGCTTTCCCTGAGAGTGTTTCTCAAGTCATATGGCACGATGCTTTGATGTAATTTTTATGGTATTGTTGAATAAAACAGTTTACATTGTTGATTAATAAAAAAAAAAAAAAAAAGAAAGAAAGAAGAAGCAAGACTATATTACAACAAACAACGTTAAAGGCAGTGGTGATAAAAAAGAAAAACCCCCAACATTCAGGCAAGTTAAACTTCTAACGACCTTCTTTAACAAAAACATCAACTAAAATTTGCAACCCCAGAAAATAAAACTTAAATATATACAAATCTAAAGTCATTTAACTATCAAACAAAATACATAAAAAATTAGGGATTACTCAAAAATATATAAAATTAAAACAAACTGTCCGGCCATTCAACCTCAAATATATCCAAACCAAAATATGCACATGGGAAAAGATATCTTGAACATAACAAGAAGACCTAATATGCTTAAATAGGTAACCAAATGATAGAAACATCTAATATAACTGTAAGGCAAACAAACCTCAAAGCAACCGACCACTAAAACAGGAATTCCAGATTGCCTGTAAGAAAGAGAATCAAATTAGAGCAATTGAAAGCACATCAAAAGGGAAGGAAATCCGAGAATCAAACCTGCACCGACCAAACAAAATAACACACATAGATGCCGAACAAAACAATAGTAAAAAAACATCCACACAGACCTTGAACCATAAAAAACACAAGAAATGTACATATAAGTTACATATCGGAAGGCAACAACATAACTCAGCGGAAAAACCAACAACAAAAAGTTCAAACACAAAAAAATCACAAAACAGCGCAAATAACCCGTGGTCTCAGACAAAAAGAATATCACAAAACAACAACACAATGCAAATATTCTGTGGTCTTAGACAAAAACACTGGAATGTAAAAACATAACCAGAGCAAAATTGAAGAAACAGGTATAAACAAGGGAAACAAAGGTGAGTACTTAATGCCTAGAACTTAATGAAGTCAGATGTTCCCTTCCCGGCACAGTTCTGCTTGATGAAGGACACATATCTCGCAATGCCGACATTAACATCCGCTAGGAATTCATGAAAGAATAATTTGTTGTTCTGGTTTGATATTTGATGAAGATTCAAGGATATAACTGTTGGAATTACGAGAATGTGCCCTCCATCTCAAAACAGAAAAGCGAGTTATTTATTCAAAAACTCATTTTCTAAAACTGCCAAGACTTAAAACTATCCTCACTAAGCACAGAAATGAGGAAAAAATTCAGGTAAACTCACCAACCAAAGATACAAGCACACAAAAGGAATAACCTCATAAATAAAACAACCATGCACAAAAGGACAAAAAGAGGGAAATAGAAGACACGAAAGGGATAAAAGAAATAACACAAATGAATTAACAAATAACTTTCCACGAGAAAAGAAAAAAATCTCGAAACTCAAGATGAAACCTGGTTTTAAAAACAAAACACTTTGGGAAAGAAGTTAGCAAAATAGTGACACATAATAGAAGAGCGACTTTATGCATGGAACTTCAAAGGATCCATCACGGTTTATATAAGTGTGGACATAAAGTAGGAAACCCCCTTAGCATGTAAAAAATGAGAAATAATAAAAGAAGAAAAAACTTATCCACAGGAAGATGTTTATAAATCAGGGTGAGTAATCGACCTTTCCCTATTGCCAATACACTGAAGACACAAAAACCCAAATACTCAAACCATTCTGTCAAGTTGATAAACTCTCACAACCTCATAGACTGACACTCTCAGAGCATCCTCATTGGCTTGACCAAAATTTGAATAATGTGTCAAAAAACTCCACATTAGATTGGGCATATCTAAACTAATTTAGACTTCAGCTACAGTGCATGGCCAAAGATAGATAACCATTATTCATTCATCAAACATTAAAATATTAATTTCTCATTCCAAACAAATAAATTAAATTAATTAGAATATAATTAACATTTAACATTTAGAATATAATTGTTATTAACATTTAATAATATTTTTTTAATATTAATTTAATATAATATAATTATTATTAACATTTAACAATATTTTTTTAATATTAATTTAATTAGAATATAATTCTATTAACATTTAATAATACTTTTTTGCAATATTAATTTAATTAGAATATAATTATTATTAACATTTAATTAGTAGAACTACAAAATGTAATAAAATAAATTAAATAAAAAATATTAATTTAATAATATTTTATTATTATATAGAGAATAAATGGTTAATCCAATGTGGGGATTGAATTTAGATTGAATATACAAATATAAAAAATTATTGATATTGGCTAAATTTGAAGATAAATTTAACCAAGCCAATAAAGATGCTCTCAGTCTCATCCACCAAAAACTATTTACTGAACCCCCACAAACTAAAAGTGTCAGACATAAAAAAATGAGAAGACCCCAACCAAATGAGACATGAACAATACAACCATCGAAAGATACTAACAAGCTGTCAAACTGAACTAACCGTACCAAAAAGATGTAAATAAATATTAAAAAAATCTAGAAAAATGAATTCTGCAAACCATCAATACATTGACCGATGGAGTGACAACACCATGAATGCACTAACCAACGGCTGACACATCCATTTCAAATAAAACCCCTACTACACGGCCACAAAGATACAGGAAACAAAGGGCAAAAATGACAGAACTTAAGACACACGAAATAAAAAGAGGGAATGGAAAATTCACAACAAAATAAAAAAAAAATAAACAAAACTGTATATTTTCTCTCAGAAATAAAAAAATCCGATTTTCGAGCGAAAACTAAAAAAAAAAAACAAATCTTCTAGGAAAAAATCTCTGATTGATTGAAATATATAAGCCTAAACAGTCAAGACCCAAAAGGATAAAAATTGAAAACATAGGGTAGAACCTCCACCTAATGAAATGAAAAAGCAAAAAAAAAAAAAAAATAGAAGCAAAAATACTAAAATCTTCACTGCCAAAAAAAAAAAGAACACAAAAATCAAAACAAAAACATGAAAATCTTCAAGGCAAAAAGAAAAACTAATAGCAAAAAGTACCCTACAATGCCCAAAACCAACATCAAAATTCACATAGAAATTGTGCACCACCGTAAACAGCTCCAACGCCATTAAACCTCCCCTCAACGGTGCAAAAAAGGACCTCGTAGTCTTAGACAAGATGCTCTAAGCCTACTTTTGAGTACTGAGAGTACCTGGTACTCTCAATACTTCTCACTGCTATTCATTATTTTATTATTACTTTTCACTTATTTTTATTACAATTCATTAATTTTCACTTACTTTTTATTACTATTTATTACTTTATTATTACTTTTCGCTTATTTTTTTATTACTTTTCACAACTTTTCTTAATACTTCTCAACACTCAAACTCACTTAGTAGAGCTGACTACGACAAGAGAATCGTATCAAAACACTTACTTTAACCTTAAAAAAAAGACAGATCTCCACTACCAAAACACTCACCTAAACTCCTAAAAGAAAAGAAAATAAAAAAAATAAAAAAAAAAACAGATTTCTGCTTATGCATCACTACATCATCATTCCACAGAAAACTTAGTTTAAAAATTGTATGAAGTAGCAAAAAACCGTTACCTTCAAACGGAAAAACAAAAATCTCATACTTAAAGCTCTCATCAGAGCTGACTGCAGCAAAATAATTGTTCAAAACACTTACTTGAACCCACCTTAAAAAAACAGATCTCCACTATCAAAAGACTCATCTAAACTCCTAAAAAAAAATAGATTTATGATTATATGCATCACTACATCATCACCCTACAGAAAACTCAGTTTCAAAAACTATATGAAGTAGCAAAAAATCACATCTTTGATCAAAACTTTCCCCAAAAAATCAATTTCGCAAACGCCACACAGATGAAACAGGAATCCATATACTTCTGTTCACAAAAACAAAGCTCATCATCAACCATAGGACGAGAACGAAAAAAAAATGCAACCCTTAAAGCAAGATTAAAACTGCCGCCCATAAAAAACAAGCAGACCAAATCCAAAAAAGCAACACAGATGAAATAGTAATCCATATACTTCTCTCCATAAAAACAAAGCTCTTAACTTTCATAAAAACTTCCCCGGAAAGAGAAAGTCCATAGACACTACACTGATGAAATAGAAATCGATATGCTCATTTTCAGAAAAATGAAGTGCATCATCGACTAGGGGATCAAAACAAAAAATGCAAACTTTAAACCAATATCAAAATGCACCACCAAAAACTAAAACTTCCATCAACCAACACCACATTACAGGGGAAAAAACACAGCAACAACATGGAAAGGCAACCCTAATCCCATTCCTTAAACTAACAAAAAAAGAGAGACCTTGTACCACATAAAATGACATAAACAGGGTGCAAAACAACCCCACACCAACAGCTACTGCACTAAGAATCAAAGTGCGGCTCCTTAAACCCCCCCCCCCCCCCCCCCCCCCCAAAAAAAAAAAAAAGAAGAAAACCTACAACCTTCAAGCAACAACAACATCGCAACCCCAAAGAAAACAAATGGAAAGACCCATAAAAAATCCACAAAATAGAACGCAACGAACCAAAGGCGCTTCCTTTTCAAATCTTGATCTCAAACCGAAAGACCCAAACGAAAATAACCAAACTGCAACTCTTTCAAACCCTTCAAAAATGAGGAAAAAAGCTACGACTTTCAACCTAAAACAACATCCCAAGCCCAAACAAAAAAAAAAACAGAAAGACCCACAAAAAATCAACAAAACAAAATGCAATGAACCAAAGGCGCTTCCATTTCGAATCCTGATCCCAAACCGAAAGGCCTAAACGGAAATAACCAAACTGCGACTCCTTCAAACCCTTCCAAAACGAGGAAAAAAGCTACAACTTTCAACTTACAACAGCATCCCAAGCCCAAACAAAACAAACGGAAAGACCCACAAAAAATCCACAAAACAAAACGTAGCGAACCAAAGGCGCTTGCTCTTCGAGAAGCACCACCAAAACCAACATATATGCAGAGAAGTAGAAGGAAAGATCGAGAGCCAACACGGAAGGAAACATACATAGAGAAGGAAAGAGAAAATGAAAAGTCAGAACCTAGAAAAACCGAGAGACAAGATGAAAGAGAATGGGCGGGCAAAATGAAAGAGAAAGCAAAATGCCGAACAAACAAACCAACCTAAAATATCTGGCCCCAATTGCACGGACACAAACATATAGGAAACGAAGGGCAAAAAAGATAGAACCTAAGACACACGAAATTACAAGCACGGAATGGGAAATTTACTGTAGAAACACTGTAGCTAGCTGATTCCCACTTATATAATAGGTATAGATAGATATAATTCCAATGTAAAGTGCTACTGCATTTTTTATATGGTAAATAAGAATTTTAAGATATATATCAATTAGAACAAATATGATAAATGTAAAGATAGTCATAAATCTATGCATCAAATTTTATAAATGATTCTAAATATATTTGAGAAAACAAATGAAGGAAACAGAACATGTAAAATTATTAAACACATAAATAAATAAAATGTTTAGAATTCACTTTGTTAAAATCATAATAAGATATGCATTGCTCTCACTCGTTACAAAACTAATTAGACGTACAAAATAATAATAATCATAATAATCATAATTTTTTTTCTAAATAAAATAGTATTATTTTTAATTGTTTCAAAAAATTACATGGATATAATTGTTATTGGAATGATAAAATGTTTTTGTCACAAGTACATGTCACATGCTTTCTGGTTATGCATTAAAAAGAAAAAGGTTTTGCCACGACCTCAAATGCTAAGATGAGGGAATATAATAGTGGAACTTAGGGCTGAGCAAAAATTTAAAAATCTGACTCTGTCTTTGACGTTCCGAATAAGTTGGAGTCAAAGGTGGTAATGTACCAACTCTGACTATCCAACTCCAATATTGTACATATTTTATAAAAATATATGTATTTTTTATATATTAATCATATATATTTTAAATAATTATAACTTATATAGTTAATTAGATTCAATAATATACTAGTATAAGCAAATTATTATAAAAAAAAAATGCTTATATTATAATACAAATAGACTAAGTTGACTAATTATAGTTTAGTATATGTAAATATCATACTATTAACTATTACTACCACGTAACACTAATGTATAAATACTAATTTCTAATAACATGTAATACTGATTATATAATAACTAATGTGTAATAACATTTAATACTAATGTATTATGTATAACCACAAATATATAAATTATAACAACATGTAATAAATAACTAAAGTATAATAACATGCATTAGTAATGTATAATAATTAATGTATAATAACATGTAATACTAATGTATAAACATTAACATATTAACATATAATACTAACATTAATTTGTGCAATGATTTATTTTTTCAATTTTGGTTATGTTTTAACAAAATTGAAACTGAAAAAAATATTTTTTAAAAACAAACTGAAATCTGGAAGCCCAAATCTGATTAGTGAGAGTCCAAGATTGTCAAATTGAAATTTCAAATGGACTAAGAAAAAAAACCCAATAAAAAAACCCAAATCCGACTTCAACTTTGACAAGTCAGAGTTAGAGTCGGATTAGAGGCTATGCAAATCGAAGTTGAAGTCAAAGGTCGGATTCAACCTCTGACAAAGTTGGAGTCGGAGATAGGGCACTCCGACTCTGACATTGCCGATGCTCAACTCTAGTGGAAGTGAAACTCTTTTGTCCACTATAGAGTGTCTAAATTGGAATGGTAACCCACGGGTTGATGATTACACTCAAAGAATAATGCGGTTATTGTAATATAGATTGAGGTGTTGATTCTACAAGGAGATGGTAGAAATACTAAAAGAAATGAAAAATTGAAGAGAACAAAAATAAAAGTAACAATGTAGGATGAATCCTTTCTGAAAAGAAATAAATTGAAGAGCTAAAACATAATAATAAAAAGGTTTGACCAGAATTAATGGTAGCGAAGCATTGGGAATCCCTAACTTGAACTTGATACTTTTATCCATAGCAGATTCATTGGATACTCAATTAGAGATTATAGCACCAGACTCTTTAATTGGGAAATATATTTTTATAACCAATTTGTTCAAATGTAATTCTTGAAAACTATTCTTCTTTTGAAAGCACATATTGGTAGCTTATTAGACTTAGATTCAAAGACAACAATATACTCAATAGTAATACTGCAGTAGAGAATCACATCAATAAGATTAACAGCTAAGTCTGAACATAAACACCTCAACAATCCCATAAAGAAAGCATGACTGAATCTATAAAAAGCATTGGTTATAAAATTATCCAAATACAAGAAAGACTAATAAGAGATGATAAACTAGAATTGTATCAGCAAGAAAGTTTATTACATGAATCCAATAGAATTGAAATTATCATCATTCAAGCAAGTTCATCCTAGCCTCACCAAGAAATTAGCTCTCCATTTGGGAGAAGAATAATTCTTTTCCTAGAAGATGAGTTTTTCCAAAACCCTAGCATCCTCTCTTCTCAAAACAAGAATGGATTTTTCTTTTCTACCCTTAGCTCCCTATTTTCCTCACTTTTTCACGAGCTATCTCCAATCATGAAAGAAAATCGCGTGCAAACTAAGGTAGGTAATACTCTAGATTTCCCCATGCATATTGTGGGCCCTTTTTCGCTTAGTAAACAGTCGAATTAGGGAGATTAATTGCTTTTAACTGGAACTACCAAGGGCTTGGAAACCCTCAGATAATTAGGGACCTCCACCTCCTGGTGAGAGAGAAGAATCCAAATGTGATCTTTCTAATTGAGACAAAACATACAAGAAACAAAATGGAAGCAATCTGAAATAAATTGGGACTTGACTACAGTTTTGTAGCTGCTTGGGTCGAAGTGGAGGCCTTGCTGCCCTCTGGAAATAATTTCTTGTGTGACATATGGTTCAAGGTGTCCCAAAAAACCAACAACACTAGTTGGGTTGGATGATTAGAAGAGGTCCAGATAAAATTCTTGAAATTGCACCCCAATGTCCTCCACCTTAGTCACTAGGTTCCCTTCCTCAGTTCTGATATTGGAGATAAGGTTTCTTTGTTTCCTTTGAGTAGCACATCTATGAAAATATTTGGTGTTTTTGTCACCATCTTGCAACCATCTTTGTTTTTCTCTTCGGCACCACTTTAAGTCATCTTCTTCAAGAAGATTATCAATTTCCAATTGCAAGTTTCAAATCTGTTCAATTGCAAGGCCTGTGTTTGATTATTCTAATGATCTTAACAGCTACCTTTTATGCATAAGGGTTCGCTGATGGTTCCTCTTGGAGGTGTTGTTGTGACACCCCCAAATCCCCATGCATGGACACGGGAAAATCGAGACGTCCGGATGATGACATCACGGGTCACCACCCTAACCACGTGTGCCTAGTGTGTGCAAAAGCAATAAATGTGCACGAAGAAACACGAAGCGGATAACGAAAGTCACAACTAAGTACCAGAATTTTTCTTAATTTAAATACAAAGCTGTTCAAACATACATATTAAAATATTACATAACACAAATATTAATTAAAGCAACAACAAGATATTAACTTTAAACTCAGATCTCCGGCGGAGCCGCATCCTCGGGCTCAGCCTCCTCCTCTTCCTCGAACCCTGCACCAAATCTACGGTACCAAAAATGGTGCCGCAGGTAAATAAAATCCAAACACCACTAGATAAAAACATATAAAACTCAAACAATATGCATGAAATAATGCAATGCACGTATCTCATAAAACCATATTTTTCCACGCATACTCATTTGGGCCAAAAACATATCCTTTAACCATAGCCTCGCCATTATCCCAGATAATGGCCCAAAAACCAAACCATCGGAGCACTGTAGGCGGGAATTGTAGTCAGGACTCTACCACCATCCCTACTCACCACCATCCCTACGCGTGCATCGTAGGTGGGAATCACAGATGGGACTCTACCACCATCCCTGCTTACCACCATCCCTACGCCGCGTGCACCGTAGGCGGGAATCGCAGGCGGGACTCTACCACCATTCCTGCTTATCACCATCCCTACACATGCCTCTGAATCAAACCAATTAAACCGTATGCACCATGACCTCCCCTAGGGGTCATCCGTACACCCTGACTCCAGTGTCACACCGCAGGTAACGACCACGCATGTGACACCTAAACGAGCCCCAGTTCCACGCCCCGCGCGTTCGTAGCCAAGCATCCTCTAGCCCTCGCCAGCAAAGGGCCACGGAGTCGATGAGTAGAGCGATGCCCGGTTCCCCGCCAGGCGCGTTCGTAGCCAAGCACCCCCTAGCCCCCGCTCCCGTCGTTGCCCAGCGACAACTCAGGGAACGTCACTCAGTATTATCCACTCCTGAGTGACCAGAGAAGCTCCACCGAGATAATAACCCATCCCGGCTTGGGCTCGTGAGACACACGCACCCAAAAACCATTTACGCCAATAAAACGGGATTTTCTCGATTAAAATAAAATGCACGTGCATGCACCATGTAATTGCAATCTCAATGCACAAAACAACCAACCAATCACAAATAACCAACCCAAGCAACTCCGTCCTCAATCCATCCGACCCCCGAACTCCTCGGACTCAGTCCGGAATCAGCCAACCAACAGCAAATATTTATTGTAAGAGCAAAATATATTTAAATCTAAAGTAGAGTTTGAAAAATACTTACAGCGCTATATGTTATTTTTCGAAAGCTCGCGGCGTTGCAAACAGCGGAAGAAAATCAACGTAACAGTGTAATTTACACTGTGGCCGTGGGTAATAAATTACCCACTTTCGAAAGGGAACAAACCAAAGCTTGGGATTGATAGGGAATGGTCTAGGGATGTTTATGAAGCTAGTGGAAGTGGAGTTTGGCTGTGGGTGGTGGCGAAAATGGTGGAGGAAGGCCAAAATACCCAAATCGGAAAACTAGCCCGTGGGAGCTGTTCCGGCGACGGTTAGAGGCCGAAAATAGGTGGGTTAGGACGGCAATGAGTCGGTGATGAAGTGGTGAAGAGGTGGTGGCCGGAGGTGGAGCGACGGCAGCAGATCGGGGCTGAAACCGTGTGGCTTGATGGTGGTTTTCTGGCTAAATGGCGACACGGTTGGGGATGAAAGTTGGTGGGGTGATTCACCGGAAGGAAGGGAAGATTTCGGTGGTGGTGGTGTGCCGCACGGTGGTCGGCAACAGTGGGTCTGGGTGGCTGGAGCTTTCGACGTGAAGGAGAGAGAGAGAGAGAGAGAGAGAGAGAGAGAGAGAGAGAGAGAGAGAGAGAGAGAACGCACGGGGAAGGGGGAATCGCACAGGAAAGAAAAGGGAGGGAAAAAGAAAGAAAAAGAAAGAAAAGGGAAAAAGAGAAAAGGGAAAAAGAGAAAAGAAAAGATGGAGGAAAGAAATGAGGTCCAGTCCTCACTCCGGAAATCAAAACAGATCCGCCGAAAACGAGATTAAAAACCGTAAAACGACTAAATAAATAAAACACAACAACAAATAAATTAAAAACCAATTTAAAACACAATAATTTAAAATAAATAAACCAATATATTAATTAAATTAAAAACAGCCCTTCAGTGAAAATACACGTAAAAGCAGGTCATCACAGTTGTGCCAATCTTTTAACTGATATCTACATCTCTCGAGTCCCCTTCTAATGACATCTTCCTTAGAGCCATGTTGGAGTGAACCTAACCAAGCTCTCTTAACAATAGCATCACATTCCTCCTGCTTAAACCAAGTTGCCCCATACCTAAAGATACTTTTCTATGGGGTGAGGGCAGGATCATGGGAATTGCTTGTCATGAGAAGGGGGTTGTGGTCTATGCTTTGAACAGGCAAAATATTGACTGTGTTAAGGTTAAATAACTACTGCCTTTCAAAGGGCTCCATCCAACCACTCTTTGGTGAAACCAGAGCCCTCACGGTTGTTACACCAAGTGAATTGGTATCCCTCAAAGCCAAGATCACCAAGATCACACTCCATAAGTGTCTGTCTGAAATCATCCACTTGTTTTGATGGTCTAAGGGGACCACCCATTTTTTCACCATGGGAAATGATTTCATTGAAGTACCTCATGCATAATAAGGGGGTGTTCTGATTAGGTTAATACGTCTAAGTAGGATCCAACTCTCTTTTCTCCTACCCATAGCAGGTTGACCATAGAAACCTATTAAGATCCAATTCTTGTCTAAGTCATCAGCCTTGATTTGAAGGGATATGTGGCTTTGAGAGTAAGAGACTAAATCAACCATAAGGTCTATAGTAGTCTGTCTAGTTGCTCTTGCTAAAATCATTACTCTTTATTCTCCGTGCTCTAGCAACTGTACTCCCTAGACCTTTACCATGTAGTTAGGTAGGGACGATCAATCCGTAGTGATGAGATTCTAGGAATAAATGGGGAATCAAAAAATGAATAATATATAATTAGTGATGGGTACCAAGATGGACCTAGTTTCAAAAATCCTTTGCAAGTTCCAGATGGGTCCAAGATCAAGAGCTAAGAAGATTAAGGAATTAATGTAAGGATTGGTGCAATCCACTTGGGATGAGCTAGCAAGAGCCCAACACTTAAGGTGGGCTTGAGAGAAAGAAATACAGTTTTGATCCGCTTTATACAAGCTATGCAAGACATGACTTAAAGTTATTGTTTGAGCCTATTATTATTGAAGGTTTTCAATTTATTTAATTTATTTAAAAGATTTATTTTATTAGTTTATAATAATTTGGCTTGAGGATGCTTAGCCCACATATGTCTTATTTTTTATGAATTAAGATTTTTAGGAAGACCTTGTATTTTTGGCCAATGGCTTATTGGGAAAGTTATTTTAGGAACTAGGGTTTTATGATATGCATCAAGGGGGGCGCTAGCCATAGTATTTCCTTGGGGTGAAATTCGGCTAGGGCTATTTTTGCAAGACTCTTATTTTTGTTTTGCTAGGGTTTTGTTTTGGGAAGGCATATTTAAACCTCTTGTAGCCACATATTACACAGTTTATGAAATTTGATGAATTATTTTCATTGTAAATTGAGTTTATTTCCTCTTGTTCTTGAATGAACTTTTGAACTTGTTAAAGGTAAATCACAACTTTTGTGGTGTTTCTCCTTTTAATCTGGGTTCTTGTGACAGGTTCTTCAACAAGTCTAGATTCTCTATAATCTAAGTTCTTGAAACGAGTTCCTCAATGGGTTTAGGTTTTTTCATTGGCTTGATTTTGGCTTTCGTGGATGAGTTTTCAAATTGATTGTTGGTTCAAGGGACTCTAATCTTGCGGGTTCATATATATTAGAGTTTTCTCCCTTTCTCTTACTCAATAGATATATCTGGTCTGATATGTTACAGTACAATATGAGAAGATGGAAGGCAATGGCAGTTGATTTTTAAGTTTAGATGCATCTAATTAGGGCTACCTAAGTAGTGAAAATTAGTTATAAACAAAAGGGTATATCAATCTAGCAACAAATCTATAGTGACTCTCATAATTATAAAATGTGCATGGTCAACAACAATCTAGTCTTTCTTGCAATACTTTTTCATAGTGAGATAATATATATTTTTTCTTAGCACAACACAGAAACTTCATTGCTTAAATAGATATGTCAACAGTTACATAAGGATGAATGTTCAAAGGTACATTATCTATAAATACTACATCATCCTATAAACATAAAGCCCCATTGGCCAAGTGATGAGCCACTTGATTAGCAAACCTTTTAACATGAGTAAAAGACCAAGATTGAAAAGACAACAATAGCAACTTAATATCTGAAATGATATGAACACAGCTACTAAGATCCTCAGTTGCACTATTAATTGCATCCACAATTTGTTTCGCATCTCCTTGAAACATCACTTGTGTAAATCCCAAGTCTAGACAAAGACTAACAACAATAAAAGCATCCCAGCTTCAACATTCTTAGGAGAAAGATAAGCCAGTTTAGGAGTTTGTCTACAAGCCAATACTTGACCCATAGAATCTCTTATTACAATCTGAGCACCGACCTTACCAGTTCACATAAAAACAACTATATCCCAATTAGTTTTAACATAGCCATTGTTTGGTACCTACCATTTAGGATGTGTTCTCTCTTGATGTAAAGCAGGAAGGCCATGGAGTTGCAATTCTTGAAGTTCTGCAAGAGATGCTTTTGCCTAATCAATTAGATACAAAGACTAATAGAAAGAATGTCCAAACACTAGAGAATTTTGTCTAAACCAGATACTTTAAGCAATAAACAACATTAATTCCTTATCTTCAGTAGAGAGTCTTTCCTAAAAGTGCATACGTAATTCCTAGAATGTGATATTTCGTAGGGATGATTTTTGAAGAGTGGTACAACAATAACCCCAGACATGCAATGTAGAAAGACACTCCCACTGAATGTGTTCAACAATTTCAACCTCTAGTTTATAGACAAAATAGTCTCCATTATCCAAGATCTAGCATTTACAAAGATTGTATCGTGTTGGTAAAAGATTATTACATGCTTTCCATATAAAACTTTAACATTTGGAGGGATATTAGAAGACCATATAAACTTCCAAAAATCTGCACTAGCTTGAGTGTCAAAGGTACCACATAATTGTCTCATAGACCATTATGACGCCCCCAAACTCCACTTGGGATTTGACAAAACTTGAAGAATCAGGGCATGCAACACAAAGTAACATACCTCCATTTATGACAGTTAAGAATGCAAAGCATATATCATGTATAACAGTATGCAATATTAGTAGTAGATTTTTATTTATTTATTTAGTTATACTTAATATACCAGAAGACTATATCCAAAAACATAAACATGTTTTCATAAATATTCACATATCCAAAAAGTTATCCAATAAGTCTATAATCAAAGCATGTACTCGAGATAGCACACCATAAGTACGAACATAAAATACAAATTACTGAACTAAACACCAAGTTGCTAAAGCAGCTCGACAATGATCTCCAAAATATAATCCAAGAATTAGAGGATTGCCTCCATCAGCTCCTTGAGTGTCCTCTATGGCCTACTCAACCTCGTCCAACAGATCGCACCTAATCTCAAGTCCCTTGATACATCGTTTACCATTCTGGGGGGGAATGGTAGTTGAGACTACTTAGTGAGATTTCTGAAAATTCATCAAATAAAACTCCTAAAATACTAACAATATTATGTATATGCATTCATGATAATAATATGACATGTATGCTTCGTGACATGGACTTGCACATGAGACTTGGAAATAACATGACTTGATATGAACATAATATGACTTAACTTGGACATGACATGTTTGCATCAACTTGAGACCTTGTTACATATACATGTTTGTGTCCTTGAAAAAATGAATGTTGCACGACTCCCTAAGGATTGTGTGCTCTTGCCAAATACTGCATCGCATCATAGATTCCTACACCAGTTGTGAGTACATCACGATAATTTGTATTTGTAAATGTATAATTTTAGTACCACCGGCGTTGGGCGTCTAACTTTGCTCTGGAAACCAGTTACTTAAGTCTCATTCAAAGCATGTTGACTGTACTTTGTCAACCTAGAGGATTCCACATACAATTTAAACACTTTAGAGTGGACAGAGGAATTCCACTAAGATAACTTTCCATCCTAGCACTTGGGTTATGATAAAATAAAAATAAAAATAAAAAGACTCATGCATGACTTAGAAATATTTCATGACAAATTCAATGCTTATGACATGGAATTCACGGCATGTAACAGGACATGACATTCATGACATGAAATAGATAATCATGTAGCAGATAATCATGTAACAGTAATAGATGACATGGTATGACATGTTATAAATGATCATATTAAGCATAAACGAACATGAATATAATCATTAAAATCTTACCACCGTACATACATGATAATATTGGGAGTAAGTTAAAAGCTAATTTCCAGAATGTCATGTAAAAGCTAAACGTAGCGTAAAAAGAACATAATCTAAAATGAGATATATGTTACCCCTTAATTTTTGAGAAATTATAAATTTGTCCATAAACTAAAGGAAATTGCAAACAGGCACGCAAACTTATCAAAATTTACATTTCTCATGTAATGTCATCCTAAATCTAAATATGAATTTAGAATTTTTAAAACTAAACCCAAGTATGAAAACTCCTCTTGGCCGATTCACTCGTGGGCTAAAATCCATGATTTCTTTGTCACTTGGCCAATTAACACACTAACATGCCATAACCAAATATAACAACTCTAAAAAATTACATCCTTAGTTCTAAAATAATGCCAAGACACTAAACCATACATTAAACAAAACCTTAAACTCAACACTTCAAGGAAATGCCCCAAAACATCAAGATTGGATCAAATAAAACCAAATCTTGGTGTTCTTAGTCAACCACTTTCATATCAACTCCAAGAACTCCAAAAGTCCATAAATAAAATTTCTAACATGTTCATCAAACAAACTTAGATGATAGCATGCTTGACTAACTTCAACAATCACAAAACACGACATATGACAATTCGGCTTGCATGATGATTGAGCTGAAATATTGTATATTTTAGTTATTTAAAACCAATGTATTTTAAATTCGTCATGACATTATTATTGGTTTTAAATGGAAAAATGGTTAAAATAAATAAATCAAAGTTGTGATTTTAATTGATTAAAAGCATGAATTTCTGCTTGAATTCTACCAACTATTGATTACTGTGCATTCTAGTCCATAATTTTTTCTTGCTTTCCATTATCATTTGCATTTGTACCATTGTTTTTCTTGTTCTTCATGTTCATAAAGTTTCTTGAGCTATCTTTCCATCTTTTGGGTTCAATCCATGAACCTCAAAAGATAGAAGCACTTCTTGCCATCTTTGAATGGAAGTTGCTCAAGCTAATTTTTCATTTATGTTATTTTGTTGTTGAGTGTTTTCTTTTTAATCTCCATCTCCATTTTTCATGCATACCATGGTTCATTATGTTCATGCCTTGTTCATACTTTGTCTTGAGCTTTCCCACCATTTAAACAATCCCAACTCCATCTAACCTCATACACAGCTACACCAATCACTCCACAAATCCACCAACTCATTTCCAACCCACCTAAATTATACATTAATTGAAAGGCTGCTTGTTTGGCTTAACTTATATCGGTTGGTGCAGCTAAATTAAGGTGAGGAACATGTGATGGATTGGTGCAATCAAAGGCTGCTGCTGTCTCCACCGAAATGAAGGAAGATGAAGGCTGCTGTCCACCGAATCTACATTGAAGAAATAGGCTGCCTCTCCACCGAATTTGACATGGCAGCCATCTAAAGATATATATATATATATATATATATATATATTTATATATATATGGGAGTTGTGTTGTGCTGGATGAAAAAGAAAAAGCTCGATGGGAGGTGATTAGCTGGAATTGAAGGGAGACGTGTGGAGTTGAAGGGAGACGTGTAGGCCAATGCTAAAGTCGGCTGGAATTATTTTTCTGGAGGTGTGTAGGTCGGTTGGATGTAAGTGAGGTGCAGGAGAGAGGTGATTGAAGGGGGAATGAATTGTAAGGGAGTTTGGACCGACTAGAAGCAGTAGGTGGGTGAGTGTTGTGTGCTGAAATTGAAGAAAACAGATTGAAGAAGTCGGCTGGGAGGCAATGAAGAAACCGTATATGAATTTGCAAGAAGTTAGGCAAGAAGTTAGGCATGAAGACTTGGTTGTTTGGTTTGAATTAGTAAACCAATTGAATAAAATAAGAGAGGAGGAATGCAATGCAAGACACGACAATTAAGAGAAATGCAAGAGGCGGCTGAATTGTGAAACAAATTGAGTGTGAATGCAACAAGAAGTGGCCGAAATTAAGGTGTGAATGCAAGATTGAAATGTGAAACCAATTAAGGTGTGAATGCAAAAGGTGGCTGAATTAAGGTGTGAATACAAGATTGAAGTGTGAAACCAATTGAATGGAGATGCAACTAGCCAAGATGTTCGGCTATAAAAGGGTGCAATCTGAAGCTTACAAGACACAACTCAAACTTAGAAAAACACAACTCAATACACACAATTTTCTGCTATGTACTTGAAAGAATTAGCTCTTTATTGTTTTCGGAAATTTTGTTTCTCCTTTTAGCTTCAAAGCTTTGTTGTTTTAGCATTTTTTTTTAGGTATTAAGATTTGTTCTAGAATTGTATTTCGTTAAGTGTAATACCTTAATTTCCATTAAGTGTGCTAGTTTGTTTCATTACTAGTTTGTTTCATACAATAAAAGAAATTGTTTTAGAAGTTTTAATTAAGTGTGCTATTTTGTTTCATGCAATAAAATAAATTGTTTTAGAAGTTTTAATTAATTGTGTTACCTTAATTTATTGCAAGAAAAGTTTGGTTTTAAGCTTTTGTTTTTGTTTTTGATTTTTCTGAAACATCATACATGGGGAGTAGAGGAATTGTTCTAGAGTTTTTATTAAAGGTTTAGAGATTAATTTTCAAGAGTGATATGTGAGAAATTATTCCTTTTTGCTTTTAAATTTCAATTGAATAGTGAAAGGGAGTTTTCGTTTAGACTTTTCGTTCTCTATTTTTATTTAACTTCAATTTAAAGTTTATAGAATACTTTTGAGATATTTTTACTTAGAAGTTTGGTTAATTTATTTTCTGTTTACTTATTTCGTGTTATTTATTTTTTCCACTTCCTTAAGTTTTCATTTAATAGTGATTACAATTGTTATGTGTTATTTTGAGAATTTGTGATTTAATTACAGAGATGAATTCTAGAATCTTGGTTTTGGGCATTTTCAATTTTCAATTCATGTTTTGTCAATTACTTTCTAATTTAGTTTAATTCTTAATTTGGTTTTATTAATTTCTAAGTTTAATTTATTAGTCCTTTATATTCCAATCCGAAAATCAAAATCAAAAGACATGAATCTAGTCCATGACTAGTACCCTTTTCCATCCATTGCACATACCATCATTTTATTTTCTCTTTGTGAAGTTTTTCATATTTTTTCAACGAGTTTAATTTTAAGCAACTTTCCCTGAGGAGACGATCTAGGAATTTATTCCTAATTATTACACGACATCCTCCTGCACTTGGGATAGCATTAGTGCTACTCATTTTTGAGTGAGTCACATGAAAACATTGAAATTGAATCATGCATGTTTTTTGACTTGAAACATAGTGACTAGATCTTTTATTTTCATACAATAAATCTTGAAAGAATATCATCATATACCTCACATTCAAGTTCTAACTTAATCCAAGCATCAAATCTAGCATGTCATAGAAAATAATCCACCAAAATAAACATTCCACCCGAGAGCCTCTAGTTCATGCTTAAACTCAAACTCTTGCATGTTCTTCAACAATCCAATCAAAGACCTAAGTTATAAATCTTCAAAATCCATTCTTAATCCATAGTCCAATGTTTTAAAATAAGATTTACAAAAATCATAACTAGGGGTGTAAAAGAAAATTGGTGAACCGGTAGGTTGGATCCGCTACCGAGTTTGGTTCAGGCCGGTACTGATTTTATTTTTCTTAAAACCGGTCAAAATGGGTCCAATTCTGATTTTTATTTTTCTAAAACCAAACCAGACCGATTTATATATATATTTTAATTCTTTATATTGTATATAATTTTTATATATAATATATAATTATATATAAAATAGTTTTGTATTAAATGATAAATTACTAATTAATCTAATATTATTAAATTTTAAAATCTTATGTCACTATAGTTTATTGTATTAATAGTTATACTAATACTATATAATTATATATTATAATATACTATAATATATCATTATAGTTTATAATGCAATTATAATATAATAAAATACATTATCATTATAGTATTATATACTATAATATACTATATTATGTATATTATATAATATATAATATAATATATTAAAACTGAAAAACCGGACCAAACTGGACTGAAACCAGAAGAACTGGTTTAGGGGGAAAACTAGTGCGGAATCGGTCATTGAAAATGCAAAACTGGGTCATACCGGTTTCATCCCAAATTTTATCCAAAATCGAATCCGTTACACCCTTAATCGTAACTATTGAATCAAGATTCTAAAGCTAAAATAATAATCTAAACCAAACAAAACTCATTTTTAACCAATCGGTTTCTACCACTTCAAAGATCATGTAAAACGATTTTATAAACTCTTAACATGCTTAAAATCAAGTCATAAACTTTCATCACTTTATCAAACCAAGATCTACACAACTTTTCATAAAAATAACACAACACTCCCAAGGTTCATCAACAATCATCCAAGCTGACTCCTTCCACCATCAACGCCAACTTTCATCTAACAAATCTCCAAGAAAAATTAACTAAAACACTTTCAAGTAAACAAGACTCATTACTAAATAAGGTGGATGAAGGAAAGTACTAAGTCAGGGAGGAAAGTGAGGGTGGCATGGGGTATAGGAAGATGGCTGATTTAGTGGTTGAATGAATGATAAGTGAGGTAAGGTTGGCTTGTGAAAAGAGAAGAGAACAAACTTACGGGAGTGGGCTGATTTTCTGCTGCTGTTACCAAGTGGGTGAAGGGCTTGATGGATCTCGTTTGACTTGCCATCAAAGACACTAATCATAGTAGCAAATGAGGTGGCATGGCCTTGTAAGGGAGTGGAAGCTTGTTGAAGAAGTTTAGTTGGACTAGTTAGTTTCGATGGACTAAATTGGGGCTAATCGAATGCATCCATTTGGGGTCACGGTTAGGGTTTGGTCCAATCCTAAATTTTTTTGTTCATGTGTAATTACCAAGGTGTAAGGGAGTGGACTTGGGTGTAAGAGTGTGTACTTCAGGGTTTGGTTGCTTTTGGAAGTGATTTAATCAAGTGAGAAAACACTTAGTTACAAACCAGCCATGTTTAGGGTTTGGGAAGATTTAAGGTTTCGGCTTCTACAAAGGGTTTGGGGCTTTGATTTGCCTCCAACTTTTTGAGATTTTATTAGGGTTGAAACCCTATTTTGATTGGCCAAATAATATTTGGTTGGATGAAATAGTGAATAATGTAAGAGAGCATGTGTCCAAGAAAAAGGTTTTTTAGTTTTTCTAAGTGGATTTAGACATCCTGCATGACGATTTGATAATTGTTTGAAACATATGCCATGTGGTACTTTCCCGAAGGATTACTATTCACTCAAAAAATTAAAAATTTTTTTATTACAGCATAAAATCATAAATATTCATACAAGTCTAATGGTGCAATTCATTTTATAAAATTATACTCTTAAGTGCCTCAATAAAATAAAAATGCAATTCCCTCACCATAGTGGATTGGGACCCGAATACGCTAATAGACTAAAACCTAATCGATCGCTCGATTCGTGAAATCCTTACGAGACTTCGTGATATTTCTAAATTCTATCAGATTTCTTTCAGGACATTACATTTATCTTTCTCTATATCGTAAGCACTCTTCATTGTAAAATAACCAGATGAAGTGCCCCTGCAAATGAGTTTATCATCTGATATCAGTGGACTTAAGGGTAAGCTCAGAATTAAATATGCTTTATATGCACAAACCATCTCCTTGATCAACTAAGAATTCCAATCTCTAGTGTGGGGGTTGATTAATACATCAACTGTTGCATGAGCATAAGTGTGATATGCTCCTCCCATTGCCAACCCTCCAAATCAAACCTTCAATAATATTATACTATTATTAGGTAAAACTAACCTAATATCTAACAAAAATGTTTTCAGAGTTAGGAAAAAAAAAAGCTAATGCATCATGGCCTTTGTTTGTTCAACTGATGCCGGCCTTAATTGTAGTTCCCACGAGATTTGATCCCAACCCAACTTGCAATAAATAATAAATTCTTATTTTGTTTAAACAATATTTGAAACACCGTCGAATCAAGGGAGAATCTATTTCTATATCACTAACCAAACATTTTAAAACATTTTCAATAGGTTTTTAAATGCATCCAAGTTAACTACTCTGTCCAACACGTTCCCTCACTGGTCAAATTTGTCCCCATTGTGTCATTACAAAATAGCCAATCAGATGAGCCCTTTTACGTAAGCCATATATAATAGAGAAATTTTTTATGATAAGGGAGGTGGGGGTTCCAAACCAAGCTTTTTTATTTAGATAATTTAAGATATATATCATCATACTATCAAACTCTTAATATATATGATAGAGAAATTGAAAGATATTTTTATTATTATTATTTTCACTCTATCACTATATGTGAGGTAATTAAAATTTTTTGTATAGTTATAAATTTTAATTGAGATAACATGAAAATAACAAAAACATCCAATAATTAATCAATATATTATAGAAAATTCTATACATTATACTACTATCTCATTTACATCTCATTAAATAAGTTGTGACACATTTATTATCATTAAATTATTATTTATTATATATTTTTTTATCATTAAATAATAAATATATCATATTATATATAAGAGCATGCAATGAAAAGGTGGTATGGTTTGGTGTAAATCATTAATCATATAATATGGTAAGCAAAACTGACAATGGCATGATAAAATAAAGGAAAAAAATGGCTTCTTCATTATCGGTCACACCATGGCCGCCAACTTGAATCTACCTCTTATGACCACCCACTTGTAATCCCCAACGCTATTTCCCATCCTTCTCCCGTCAAATGCCACAAAACATTATCTATCAAGTTATGGGTAACAAGCACACAAAACATACTTTCCCTTCTCAATCGAGCTCACATCCCCACAAAGCTCATTCCCCTCGCAATCCCAAGCACACCTCCATTGAAGCCATGAACACAACAAACCAATCAGCTGAAGCTGAACCATCATGGTCAGTACTTTTAGGAAGCAATAGCTGGGAAGGGCTTCTAGACCCACTCAATCTCTCCCTCCGCAAACTCATCCTCCGATGCGGCGACTTATGCCAAGCCACCTACGACTCCTTCAACAACGACGAGAACTCCAAGTATTGTGGCTCATGCCGCTACGGCAAGGCCTCCTTCTTCCACAAGGTCATGTTCGAGCCCGCTTCGGACTACCAAGTCGTCTCCTTCATCTATGCTACTGCCAAAGTCGGCCATCGCGAAGCCTTTTTTTTCCACTCGCAGTCCCGCGAGTCCTGGGACCGCGAATCTAACTGGATCGGCTATATCGCCGTGACCACCGACGAGGTCAGCCGAGCCTTAGGCCGACGGGAAATCTACGTCGTATGGCGCGGAACGACAAGGAACTACGAGTGGATTGATGTGTTCGACGCCGACCTCAAGTCTGCCAAGCAGTTGCTTCGTTCAAATGCGAGTGCTGAATTGGGCAATGATGGAAGCAGCAGCAGTAGTGATAGCGATGGTGATAACGAAAAGGTGCCAAAAGTTATGAGTGGATGGCTTACTATTTACATCTCGAACGACCCCAAGTCGCCCTTCACAAAAACAAACGCAAGAACACAACTTTTGACCAAGGTCAAGGAGCTGATGAAGCAATACAAAGAGGAGAAGTTAAGCGTGACATTAACAGGGCATAGTCTTGGTGCAAGCTTATCGGTCTTGAGCGCTTTTGATTTGGTGGAGAATGTCGTTTCTGATATTCCGGTTTCAGCCATTGTTTTCGGGTGCCCACAAGTTGGGAACAAAGCTTTCAACGAGAGGTTTAAGAAGTATCCAAATCTTAAAGTTTTGCATGTAAAGAACACCATCGATTTGATACCGCACTATCCAGGGCTGTTGCTGGGGTACGAGTACACAGGAGTCGAGCTGGTGATAGATACAAGGAAGTCAACAAGCTTGAAGGACTCGAAGAATCCGTCTGATTGGCATAATTTGCAGGCCATGCTGCATGTGGTGGCTGGGTGGAATGGGGAGAAGGGGGAGTTTGAGCTGAAGGTGAAGAGAAGCCTGGCTTTGGTGAACAAGTCGTGTGAGTTTCTCAAGGATGAGTGCTTGATACCAGGGTCTTGGTGGGTGGAGAAGAACAAAGGGTTGGTGCGTGATGAGAACGGGGAATGGGTTTTGGCTCCACCGGATGACGAGGACCTTCCTGTCCCAGAGTAATGATTCTTAGGAACATCATGAATTGAATGTTTGGTGAAGATTCAAGGTGTTTATCTGTTCGTTGTTCTGTACTTCAATTTTATAGTATTTCATCCGTCGGTGGCATACGGATGCAGCTTCCTCCTTGTTTGTCATCTAGAACTAGTATAATAGAATGTGCTTCTTATCTACTCAAGGAATTAATGTTATTTTTTATGCTTTATTTTCACATTTTATAAGAAAACTGTATTTAGGAGGCAAAACCCAAGCCTGGTTAAGAAATAATGTAAAGAATTGTCTGCAATTAGGATGGCTGTCAGATTCATCTTCTCCTCACAAATGAGACATGGTGGGTTTGTTACAGTCTCTCTGTAGGGATTGTAATCATTTGCTGCGGTGCTGCCTATTCTTAACTTAATTCCCTTTCTCTTGCCTTCGTGACATCTAGTGTTGGCTTAACCAGGCTTAATATACATCTACTGTGTTAGGAATTAATATACATCTATCTATGTCGGAATTCGTAATCTCCAACTATGCTAGGATCGGTTTGTATTATTTTCTATTTACATGTACTCAAAATGTGAAAGTATTTCCATATAGGACTTTAATCAAACATTTGTGGTGCACTCCTGCCCAACGGAACTGCTCTGTTCAGATGCCGTTTACACGGTGCTTGCAACGCAACTCAGAACCTACGTTACTCGAGCCATTTTTTTTATTGGAATTAATTTGAAACTTCAATTATACTGACACACACACAGAGGGAGAGTGAGAGAGAGTGTGGTGCTGAGTTATCTATGCTTATTTACAAAGTTCAATTAGATCTATGTGGCGAGGTCAAACTTTATTTACAAAGTCGTGCTGAAGGATGTAGCCCATCAAATTCTTCGCTTTATTTATTTATTTATATCTTTATATATTTTAAAAAAATTATAATATCATTAAAAACACTTATTTAAGCACTATGAATCAGTTTGAAAAGTAAGATAAGATAAAATTTTTATAAATAATAGGAAGATGGTTTGTGAATAGTAATGTGATGAGTTATAAGATTTTAGAAAATGAGAAAGAAAAATTAAATAAAAAATATTATAAAGTAATAATATTATTAGAATATAATTTTTTAATACTATTTTTGTTTAGAGATTTAGAAAAGTCAAATTATTTTTTATTTGTAAGTTTAAAAAACTTATAATGATTAGTTTAAAAAATTGTAATAATTAATTTAAAAGTATTTATATTTGAGTGATATTTGAGAAAAAGATAAGATATGAAGTAAATTTTAGAATGGAAATTATTTTCAAACAAGCCCTATAAACGGTGGACTCCAAGCATTTCTGATTTACAAATCATGGCCCTATTGGTTAGGATCATGGAACCATGCAATTTAGGCCCCGCTTGGTTACACAGATGAGATGAGATGTTTTAAATAGTAATAAATAAAATATTGTTATAATATAATTTTTGAATATTAATTTTGTATTGGGATTTGAAAAAGTTAGATTGTTTATTATATTTTGTATTGGGATTTGAAAAAGGTGTAATGATGAGTTGAGATGAGATGAGATGAGATTTTTGGTTTTGGCTAACCAAACAAGGCCTTACCTTTTCCTTTACCAATACCATTCCATTGGTCTTTTTTCTTCTTCTTTTCCCTTTTTTTTTTTTTTTGACATTATAAAAACTTAAAACATTTGGAATTTTGTTTGGTTACATAAATAAAATAAAATCAAAGATATGTGAATAATAATGAGATAGTTTATAAATAGTAATAAAAAAATTTGACTTATGATGTTTTATGAAGTTTTGGGAAAAAAATTGAATAAAAATATTATAAAATTTAAATATTATTATAATATTATTTTTGTTTTAAGATTTAAAAAAGTTGAATTATTTTTTATATTTAGTTTAGAAATTTGAGAAAATTGTAATGATTGGATGACAAAATTGAAAAGTTAAAAATTTGAAATTGAATATGAGTGTTTGTACTTAAATGGTATTTGGATGTTTAGATAGGTTAAGACCGTCTGTGAAACCAAACGGGATTTTAGAGGATGCTTAAAGAATAAAATAAGATAAAAAAATCTGTGAATAATAGTGAAATAATTTATAAATAATAATGAAATTATTTGTGAATATTAGTAAAATTGTTTATGAATAATAATTAAATAGTTTAAGTTAAAATGCTTTATTGAATTTGAAAAAATATTAAATAAAAATATTATAAAGTTAGGAAAGAAATTTTATTTGCAGTCCCAAGTAGAGGATTGTGTGTGGAGACCATTGATGTATAGGTGAAAGGGAAAAAAGTATCATTTTAAGAAATATATTATTGTAATTTTAAATAGTTTTTGAAGATAAATATGAGCTTGTGTTAGCAGTTCTCAAATAAAAATTATAGGTAGATTAACTCAAGTTAAATAATATAATTTTTATTTTAATATTTAAAATTAACTTATTTTTTATATTTTATTTAGAAGTTTAAAAAATTTATAATAATTAAATAATGATTAGATAAAAAAATTAAAAATTAAAAATTAAAAAATATTTAAATAATAATTACTTCGAGTAATTATGCTCGGATCTTCGTCCGAGACAAAGAGAAAAATTGCAGGGTCATTTATGCCAAGAAGTCCGTGTGACTAGAGTTCGAACAGATACCTGTCACCGTCAGTTATCATCAACATCGTTTTCGGAGGTATTTTGTCAATATATAAATTAGCACTGTTTCCTTCGTATAAATTAGCACTGTCAGTTTCCTTCATATATATGAGATAAATTAACACTGTCAGTTTCCTTCTTATAAATTAGTATTGTTATTTTTAATAATACTGATTTTTTTATATTTAAAATTTAAATTAATATTATTTTTAATAAATTTTATTTTTTAACTAATTATATTAATTTAATACACATATTAATATATAATTATATTTATATTTAGATTTTTTTAAATATAAATAAGAAAATAATAGTATCTTCTCATTTTAATTTTAGTTTATTAGTATATTTTTTTACTTTTTAGAAATATTTAAACAATAGAAAAAATAAAATATAATCTATAATTTATACTAATGGACACATTCATCAATCAAAACTGCGCGGCGCACTTTAGCACCACACACACACACACATATATATATATTTTGAAACTACACATATATATTATATATGTATATACGTAAGGCTAATAATAATATAATATTTCTAGCTACAGCCAAATTCGGGGTGGTCCCGTGGGTGTGTCATTTGAAACGTGCTTTTTGGTTCATAAAATAAAATCACACGTTGAGGATAAGCTACAGCTGGCTAGCTGTGACGTCCTCCAATTTTTTTTATTTATTTATTTTTTCAGCTATAAAATCATACCCTCGTTGCCGATCAAAATTATATATTTATTTTATTCCCCATTGCAAGTCAGATATATTTATTTCAAATATTTTGATAAGTATTTTTAAATGGGTTATAAAGAATTTAATTTAATTTTTTTTTTTTAAAATCGACTTGTATTGATTCTCTCTTGCTTTTGTTAATGATCTGATTGATTATTATTTCAAGTAATTCAATGAGATTTAGAAATTACCGCTTCACCCCCCCTCTAAGTATACTTAGAGTTTGAACCACTAACTTTCAGTTGATATGAAAGCCACATTCACTCTGTTAGGATTCAATTATCAAGTATTTATTTATTTATGATAAAAATAAACTTCATTTTATTTAGTGAATTTGAAGTTACATCTGCGACTAATTTTTTTGTGACAAACATTGTTTTAACTTCTATAAACTCTTACTAACAAATATATATAAAAAACAAATAGAGAGAAAAAAAAAAGCAAACTATGTAAAAATAGAACTAAATGATCCCCCTCCTCCAAAGGAAGTGAGGTACTGTCACTCTCCCCTCCATCCTCTAAAGGAGGCAAGGTAACTATCACCCTCTATCCTCCAAAAGAGACGATGTACTCTATTGTTATAGACACCAAGTCTAATAACTTATTTTTTTTTTTAATTTTTAACTAACAATAAGAGATAGAACAAAAATTACATAACAAAAACTGGACAAAACATAACTACAAACAAAATAAAACACTGGATTGAACAAAAGCACTGGGCAAAGGGCTAAAAGTGGCGTGTGAAGGACATGCACCACTCTAGGAGTCAACCCGACGGTCGATCTTGAAAGCTTGGTGTCGCTGGCCCCAAAAACGCTGCATGAGGCGTTGCAGAAAGCTCTTAACAGTGGCACGTAGAAGCCATGGGCGCATTTTCAACTCGGGCATGCGTGCTACACATTGCTCCTCCTACCGTCGCGTTTGTGTCAAGACCCTAACAAAAATCACCCTTCGATAAGGTCCTAGACATGCATGGACATCTGAGATCGGGCCACTTATGGGGTCGAACCTAACTTTGGAGGACTTCTCTAGGGGTCTAGTGCATACCCTAAGAAGATCACAGGAACGACACGAGTCAACTGGAACATGGCTCACTTGTTTCCATTTGATTAGACCATGGTTTAGCCCTAACAACCCCACGACCCATGCCTTGATACTGTTGCTGACAAGCTTTGAGTGTCCAACAAACAGCCCATAGCCCATGCCATGGCACCCACCTGACAGCTCCATAGACATGTCATGGCCACTGCCATGGCAAACACATGACATGCTCGTGATGTTCAACTGCGCCCAACAAGCATGCCATGGCCCTAACCATGACATGCCCTTAACACTCAGCAGCACGCTGCGTTGCCCGTGACAGCCCATGGCCTGGCCATTAGCACGCCAAGGCCATGTTAAGACATGCTCAGCACACATGGCAGCAGCAACAAGGTTAGTGGCATGCCACATCAGGCATGCCATCCAATGCACGACTCCAACCCGTGCCATGCGGAGTCAACCCCTAGGCCACTTGCCTGGGCTATGTAGCATCAGCGCATAACATCATGTCGTGCCCACCAGTAAGCCAAAGCATGGCACCATGCCATGCCTGTCAGCAAACCATACACGACACCATGTTGAGCCCATCAGTAGCCATGAGCCAGACTAGCCCAGTCGTGGACCATGATTCACACTAGGCCATCCATGGGCCATTGCATGTCACGGGCCACCATGGCCCATGCAAGTCTATTTTATCACTTTAATTCATTGTTAATTATTTTTATTTAATTATTTGCCAATGGAGTTTTTGGGGGTTTCCACTTTGTAATCTCTATAAATAGGACCCTTAGTCATTTCATTTCTATCTTTTGACATTTTTCCTTTGTGGATTGGTTTGGTTTATTCTTGTGAACACTTGAGGTGGTTGTGCACTTGAGCTCTTTTGGGTGCAATTTGTGAATCCCACTGAGAGGATTAACATTTTGTAATTCGTGAATATGTGTTGTCCATTTATCTATCTTTGTTTCATCACCTTGCAATTCATGAATATGTGTCGATTCATTTTATCAATCTCTTGTTTATTTTCCATTCAATCTTCATATCGTTCATTTATCAATCTTTTCCATAATTCCATTCTCTAGTAAAAAAATTCAAAAATACTTTTATGTTCTTATATTCTCTAGTTTGTTAATATATTTTCTTGCATTTTCTCGCATATCATATATATCCTAAGCCTCCATCTTTCCAAGGCCAAATTCCCATCTCCCAATCATAAATCACGCCCAACACATTTCCACATCCATATGTCTATAATTCTCACATGCCATAGCCTAGATCTATAATTTCATATCCATTCCATACACATTCCATACACTTTCTCACTTACCAAACACATATTTAGCCTTCATAAGACTAAAGTCCATATCATATCACTTCCATAAAGCCATAGAACCCTATCTAGTTTTCCAACAAGTCTTCCCCCATCCAAATTAACCCTAGCCGAAATTTCCATTGCCTCCATAATTCCACACACATCTCTTGCCTTAGTTGGCAACCCTAACCATCCTTCATCCATTCCCACAAACCCTAGCTGAAACCACCTAGACTCCCACAAGGTAATTCCTACAATTTAGAAATCCTCATCTCATCTTCCAATCTAATTCCTAAAATCACTCAATTCCTAGAATTACTCAAGTCAATCAAGACCCTCTCCACTTGTCAAAACTGAAACTTTATCTTTCCTTGATAGATTCCTACAACTTAGGAATTTTTCCTCAATCATCTCCATCTTTTAAAATCCTACCCAAGATCCTCATCCTCTTGCCATATTCAAATCTAACAACCCTAGACTTATTCAAACACCACCCTAGACTTATTCAAATACCATCCAAACCCTAGCAACCCATCATAGACTCCAACCCTAGTCCATTACTTCCCAATTTCGTAATCCCCTTTAGCCACCACCCAAAACCCTAGCTACATTTCACCATACCAACCCTAAGCATCATCCAAGGGCAACCATCAAGCCATTCCACATTGCATTAAACACACCAAATCATCACTTAGATTACCCTACTACATCATCATCATCATCATCATCATCATCACTTCCAACACTCAAACACTAAACTTTCATCAACCTAGGGACCCTCCATTGTCACGCAAGTTCAAGGCGAAGCAAGTTAGCTAGGCACATTCGGTCATCACCACAACAAGATGAGCTCATGGACCCGAATGTTTAGGGACTAGACCAAGGTCCCTAACAATTCGGCATTCTGAAAGATTTGAGGCTGAGGAACCCCATGGTGGGGCACATGTGGTCTTCTGGTCGCCGAAAAATCTCAGATTGGCGTTTCTCCCTTATTTGACTTGAAGAAAAAATAAAATAAAACAAACACAAAAAAAAAAAAAAACAACTACTAGGTAGGGGAAGAGAGGGAGAGGGGAGCCGAAGCTCCCACCCCCTTCAAACTGGCTTCGTTTTTTGGTGAGGTTTTAGAGAGAAGGGAGAGCTTCTCTCTCTAGGGCCGTCCGCTTAAGGTGATTCAATTATTAAGTATGGCTCTGCATTAGGTGGCTAAGACAGATAGGTCCTGTCTCCTTTCGTCAGCTCCTCACTTTGATGACAATAATTGCCAATTATGCTTGTTGAGTTGTTGGAAAGTTTGAATGAAAGTTTTCCTAAAGTTAATTGGGCATTATGTATGTTAACTGTCATGCCTCATCATAATCATATATGAAAATTTTCTTTTCATATATTGCCTTACCATACCTAATTGTATCATAGATTTCAAACATAACCTTTCAGAACATGTCATGATACATGTTTCCTCACATAAAATCATGATTTTTTTATTAAATATTTTGATGCATGACTCATCACATAAAATCGTAACTTTTCATAAATATTTTAATGCATGATTACTCACATAAAATCATAACTTTTCATAATATATCTTGAGCATGTGTCATGCAACTAACATGAAACTTTGACATCTATAAATATATCATGATAGTAAAAAAAATTGTAAATTCCTTCATCATTTGGGTACATAAAAGGGGCTTCCAATGAATGTCATACATATATAATATTTTTATAAAATACATGTCGTTTACCATACATACGTGTAAGGGTATTGCTGATGCATTTTTTTATGGGGTTGGAGCCCAACAGTATGATTGAATGGCAGATGATGAATGATTTCATGGCCCATGATGAAGGCTTGAGTGTCGATACGTTGCTCGAATATTCATCCAAGAAATAAATAATAAATAAAGCATATAAAATATAAATAAAGATAGAGGAAAAATATTTACATGGTTCGGCATAAAAATCTACGTTCATAGGTTGTTTGGGGGAGAAATATACTATATTTGGTGATTTTACAATCTTACAAGGCCTCTCATAGCTCTCAATGCAATGCAGGAAATCATGATTCCTGGAAGGTTGAAGAAGATGCATTCCTTATGGGGAGAGAGAGAGAGAGAGAGAGAGAGCCCAATAATCTGAGAGTTTATGTGTAAAGAAGTCTGGAGATTTGTATAGATCCTTTCCTTTTATAAAGTTCTCATTCTTTCCTTGGAGTAGTTGAATCCTACTTTCTTCACCTCACTTCCACTTTTTGTATTTGATGTCAACCTCTTTTGGCATTATCTCTTTCTCGTCTTATTTCTAACTTCTTGTATCTCTTCCTCATCTTATTTCTTCCTTTATTATTGGTGATGGGTTAGACCCAATTCATTTTATATTTAACAGATATATGCAATTCTTGAGGTTGACTTATCCAACCAGAATGCCTTGAGAATCTTTAAGTAAACCATGATAAAGAAAATCTATGAAACTTGTAGAAAAATAAGTTCTAGGAAACTTGTCCCCGGTTTTCCATTGTAAGGATGCAATGAAGATCTCCGAGGATGGACCTCAATTAGACTTGCAAAATTCATGGTAAGGGCCCTTGAGAATGGGCCTCTAGGAAGTTTGTTTGTGTGAGCGTTTACTTGATAATCATGCATGATTGATAATTGCATATGATTGTTTAATGTTAATGAAGAGCGTGGAAAGCAATTTCTCTATATCTAGTGATTGTTTTTGTTTTCATGGGCGCTAGTGGGTTTCTTGCCCTTCAAGATAGATTTCAAGGTTGTGTTGTTGTTTTGGAGTTAAAGTTAGAGTTTGTTTGTTGTCACTTGCACTAAGTAATCAAGGAGCCTGTTGACTCTATGGGTCTATGTGACGTCCCCAAATTCTGCTTGAAATTTGGTGAAGCCTAAGTGTCGGGACATGCAATATAAGGTTACCTACTCTTGTTCATGACAAATAAAGATGTAATGCACATAGTATGCATATAAATAATATGTAATATTTGCAGCAGATAACTTTTTTCTTTAAGCAATACTATATAGCAAATATTCCTAAACATAAAAAACATACTTCATAAACTTAAGATATCAGGTGATCAAAAGTTACAATACTAGTCCAAGAGGCCTTTAACATCATGAGTACTGAAGACAACGCTCCTTAAGTACGTAACAAACTAATATAACTACTAAGCTAACTCATTGAGTAACTCACATAACTCGGTCAAGATAGCTATAATCCTATCTATAAGTTGAAGCAATCGAAGTGATGAGCTCCTTATTGTTGCGTTGTGGCCTAATCGATCTTCTCCAAATGATCCTTTATTGATACTCCTAATCTTGGCACATGATCTACTATTCCGGGGGTAATGGTAGTTGAGACTACCGAGTGAGATTTTGATTACAAATCTCAGCAAATTGAAAACCAACTTGAATTAACAATATAAAGATACATGAGTGACAATAAAAGATATAAATGCTCACATGAACATGAATAAATGTGATATGACTTGACAAACAACATGACATATGCTGACATAACTTGAATTGGCATGAATTGAATTGAATTAACTTGAACTTGAGTTTGAACTAATATGAACTTGAATTGAACATGAAATATCATGACATGAAACTGAAACTTGAAACTAATGTGAAACTGAACTTGAACATGAACTTAGAATCTTGTTCATAAATAACTGATTAATAAATATGAATTGTAATTGACATGAACGTGACATAAATTGAACTTAACATGAATTGGACTTGAAATTGAACATGAACTCTGACAATTAGAATAATTTTGCTAGCTATTTCGTTAGGAATAGTGAACAATCAAAATGATTCTACCCAACATATTCAGTCAGACATATTTAGACAATCAGAATGATTATGCCATGAATATTGTGAATGAGATACCTTAACAATCAAAATGATTACGATAGGAGTACCTAGCAATAGCTTTAAACGAAAATACTCTGACAATCAGAATGATTTCACTATGAGCATTTTGGTAGAGGTACTCTAACAATTGCTCTAAAAGTACATTGCGTAAATTATCAATGGAGATACTCAGACGATCATAGTGATTATGCCACCAGTATGAAAATACTGATTTCATGACATACTCTCTACTCGAGACATGACGTGACGTGAAATAAAATGACAGATGACATAACATAATATAGCATGACATATATGTGTGATGAATGACATGACATAACAAATAAACTTTTTGTTACATAGCATATCTTTTCATTTCAAACATTAGCATACATATGAGCTCGGATTCTTATTCTTATAACATAGCATAGCATATCTTGGAGTTTAAGACCTTATTCTTGACTTTAATCATATGATTGGATATCTCACGGCTCTCCTATGCACCGTGTATTTCCCGCTAGTTACCGTATCAACCATTGGCCTACTTTGATCAAGGTGACTACATCTTATTCTTAAACATACATAGTACGACAGTTCACCTTTTCGCCTTTACCATAGGACACCTACTAGCTTTAGGTGCAACATCGCTCCAGTATTATTTCCTTTTAGGAACTATTCGACCCCGTCGACTTTACTTCGTTGACTTAAGAGCTACCACTCTATTTTAATTATTTTCAAGTGGACAGAGGGGTTCCACTAGGGTATTTCCCCATTCTAACATTTGGGATAGTGACAAAACTTTAAACAACTATTTTCTTTTTTAAAAAAATAATTTTATAAATTCAATGCATATGACGTGGACTATGAAACCTTTCACTTATTGTGAGACACGTGCTAATGCATGACGAGACTTAACACAAACCAAACATCATGTAATCATGTACAACCATATACATCTCGCATTACAACTTGAAAATATTAAAACATACGTCCATGTTTTTATTCAATTTAAAGATATGTAATCATCAAAGAAACAAAGCATTTATAATTTCACAGACACTATGCATGGCCAAAACATGCAAACCCTAACATGCATGAATATTCACTTAAGTATGCACTTGGAGCTTCAAACATGCATTGACAACACATTACTCATAATCATGGCCGAAACATGTCAAAAATTAACATGGACAATACACAATCTTTTCATAAACTTAGAATCTTCTAATGCATTTGGTTAAAAATCACTAATAATCATACACATGTCCGAATCATGCATATAAATATACATGTGAATAAGCAACCAATTTATGGACTTAAACTTCTAACATGTTTAGTTAGGCATAAAATATCAAGTTACACATCAAAGCATGTGAATCCAAATACTAGATGTGGCATCACAACTCATTTTCATAATGTAAATCAAGTAGCAACAAATCAATCCAATAACTTAGCAACAAATACTCAAAGAAAACCGAATATAAGGCATGATCAAATCAATCATAAACAAACAAGTTCAGATATCATATACATAGAATATCCGAGAGTAAGTTAGAGGTATACTTACAAAAATCCAACGTCCAATAATAATAAGCAAGCTGAAAAATATAGTATGAGAATCATACGAATCGACTCCTTATAAGCCCTAATCCAAGCATGTGTGAGTGAGTGTGCTTTAGGCTTTTCTTCGAGACAAGAAGAACTCCATTCTTCCATATAGGTCCAAAACTTAATAGGACGAAAACCCTAGTTTCTCAAATGAATGCCTAGGTTGTGGTCTTCCTTCCTCTCAAAAGTATTCATCCTCAAAACTTAAGCAAAAGAAGTTTGGATTTTTATTATTTGGAGGAGAGAACCCTAAGTACCCAAGTGTGTGTGCTCGCGTGGAAACTCTACCTCAAATCTGAAAGCATTTCTCTTCTCTTGATCATGTGTGTGTGTCTTGATCATTTATTCATGAAGAACTTGTGGAAACCGAAACATTCCCTCTCTTGGCCGTGGGTGAAAAACAAGAAAAAGAAAGTGCTTTGATTTTCCTTACCTTGTGGCTTTCCTTTATGAATGATGACTTTAACTTGCAAGCACCTAGAACAATGTTTGAGTGGATGGAGGGTGGCGTGAATGGTGTTTGGATGGAGAAAAAATGTTAGAGAGTAGAGAGAACATGAGTAGTCCAAAAATCTTCAAGTTGTTCTTCCAAGTGACTAAAAGACTCTTGGTTTTCGGTTTTCCCTTTCTTATAGGCATGTGATTTCCTCCAGAAAAATCTAATGCTTGGTGCATGGATGCCAAATGGCATCACTACCGTTTGTGTCTCTTCTCCTCCCTCATCATTAGATTATGTTGGAAATCAAAAGCTAACTTTTGGACAAGTGGCGTGTGGGTTACCAACTAAAACCCTAATTCCCCTTAAGCCCTTCATCATGTGTCTAATTCACTGAATCTAGTGGCAAAATGATCAATTTTCAAATCCTAAATCATCCTCAAAGCACTACCCATGTGCATGCTTGCCAAGTGGCAAGTGAAGTATGTGTGTGTGTAGGTGGCTACCAAATTCCCTTCATCTCCCAAGACAATCTTTCATCTTCCAAGGTCTTGGAAAGAATGTGATTGGGCAATGTGGTGGCATGCACAAATTCCCAATGCCCCACCTCATGAGTTTCTCTCCAATATTCTTTTAGAAACCCCTTAGGCATATGGCTCTCCATCTTCCTTGTAAGATTTCACTCATTCCCAATGCAATCTTTTCCTCTTCCATCTTGCATGCATGACAAGTGGTAACCTTTCTTAGAAATCGAAACTCTATCTCCATGGTTACCATGCCCCCTTGTCCTTTGGTCTTCCATAGGCACCACTTTCCTATAACCTCATCATTTCCTTTTCCAGACGCCCTTTTCTGCTAGTGACATGTTTTACAATGTTTCTTCTTACAAGCAAGTCCTCTTGCATGCATGACACATGACAAAAAGGGGGTAATTTTCTAGGGTAGACATATAAGACTCAAAACTCTCTTCCCTCAATTCAGTCCTAATTCATCAAGTCCTAATGTAGGTTTCATTGGGTGACATGTGATGTTCAAAGAAATAGGCTAGTCATGTGCCCTACTTCCATTGGGCTTCAAACCCTAATTTTTCTATAGAGGCCGAAATTTACATGGGCTTGTGGGCCTCCCTCATGGCCTTAGATGCCTAGTGTTTCAAGCTTACGTTCTAATTGGGTTGTTCCACCTTGCATAGCCCAAAACATTACATCAAAATAAACTAAGAGGCTTAGGTAAGTCCTGGTTGCCACAATCGCTGATGTGTTGTGTTTGTTCCTAAGATAGAGCTCAATTTGTTTAAGGAGGGCTCAATTTGTTGGACACACATTAGTTGCCATGGTCATGTTAGCCTTGGTTTATGGAGGGTTTGAGTGCTTAACTTTAGGACAACCCGATTGCTCTCAAATATTTTTACTAAGAACCAAACTAGTTAGTTAAATAGCCCAAATCATGAACTTGAGACTTGAAATACTGAGCTAAGCAGCTTGGGTTTTGGTAAGAATTCAATTCCTATAGTGCTCAAGTAGGGGCCCGAGGCGCCCAAGTGAGACCTAAGGTGGCATGACCCCTTTGCTGCTTGGAAGAGTATTGCTGCTCAGGCGAAAGTTGTCGTTGGGGAAGAGTGTTGTAGGTCTGAGTGATTGTTGTTGCTCAGGCGAGCATTTCTTGCTCAACATGTGACTCTATTCTGGCAAAGGTAGAGAGCTGAGGTTCCTAAGCTGTGCTCAAGGGCCACTTGTCGACTAATACTCCAGGTTAGATGGATGGTTTTCATGATTTTTTTTTTCTAGTGGAGGTTCATCACCATTGTGCATCATTATTGATCCATTTATTCTCCTCGTGGCTCTTCTTTATGATGTGGGTTGTTTGAACTTGCTTTTGGTTAAAACTAGTGAACAAAGTGGTTCTTACTTATTCATCCCTTGGGATTCTTGTGGAATCTTGAGAATTTTTGTGGGGGAAAACCTCCAAAAACCAGATTTTTTGTGAAAATAAAATCATAATAGAAAGTTCAAGAGAGGCAAAATGGGGCCATTTAGTTGCTTCTTTTGATTTTTGCTTGTGGGGGATTTTTTGCCATTGAGTGATTCCCGTTTAATGCATATTGCTCGTCTTTGAGTAATTTTTTGTTCCTTTTTGCTTTGCTTGTGCTTATCGGGACTCATGGTTGAGCCTATGCACCTAAGCACTATTAATTACTTAAGACTGGTGAGTGAAGTGCTTTGCTTATCCACTTGTTCGTCCTCATGTTTCCATTTTTTTATTCCTTTAAAATCTTGTAGAGACTTGAGGAGCTTTATAAGGATGACATCTAAAATCCAAATTCATTAGGACAAATAAATTTATACATTAAGGCTTGGAGAAGAGAGTTTGAATAATTCGGTGACCGCTTTAAGTTTTCTACCTTTTGTCTAGCAAAGAGTGGTTGCCATTAAGTGGGAGTGTTGGGCGAAGAGCTATTCATGTGTCTTTTTGGTTGTTCTAGAGCTTCTACTAGTCTTGGCACTTTTTCACAAGAATTATAGTGTCGGGTGAACAACCATGTGCTCGGTGTAGTGTTCCACCTTGCCTCCAATGATGCGGTGACCATTCACAACTTATCTTATTACCATGCACATGGCAACTCAAGCAACCATGGATGTTTGGCCATACTAGTGCACTTTTGTCCAAGCCTTCATGCTAATCTTGTCATTGCCTTCCTTCTTGCCTTCTTCTTTTTTGTTTTTCCTTTTTAGGCCAAGCAGCATGCACATGGTCTTGGAAGTGGTGACGCTATGCTTGGTCGATGTTACTGTGTGTGTGGTCTTGTTGGGAGTCAACTGGTTGTACATAGTTTCTTGCTCTCCCACTATTGCTCCAAAGAAGGGTGAGATGATCAGGGCACATTGTATGACTAGAAGTGGATTGGCCAGGGTAAGAGGCAGTTGTGCATGGAGCTTATCAAGGTGCTAGTGGTCCAACCCTAGTAGTTTGGCTATAGTTGGGTCGCTAAAGTGGTGAGGTCTGTTTCGGCGCCGTGAAGCATAGCAAGCAAAGAACTCGAACTTTCCTGTCTACATCAAGCACCATGAAGAGCATAATGGAGAGAAGTGATGGAGAGTAATGTAACATCTCGAACCTTCAAGTTTCTAAATTAGAAATGCTAGGATTACATTATGATTAAGGCTTCTAGTTTTATAAAATAATTTTGGACTTAGCCCAACAAATGGGTTTGGGCCAAGCCCATTAAGATTAAGGGAGGGTGAGCAAGGCCCAATCACTATGCTCACCCATGCCCATTAAAGACCCCACAGAGTAAGCCTTCTAGGTTAGTATTAAAACCTACTCCGATTAGGATTCCTAGATTAATTACAACTCCTAGTTTATGTAGAACTCCTAGTTCAAGTATGATTCCTAATACAAAAACAATTCCTAGTTCAAGCATGACATTTAATCTTATCACAAATCTTAGCCTAACTACAACTCCTAGCTTAATTACAACTCCGAATATAATCAAAACTTGAAATGAAATCACATCTCCCAGCCCTATTCGAAAACCTAGGGAAGATTAATTCTAGATTAATAAATGTCCTAGCCCTATCCAAAACTCTAGGACTGACCTAGTCTAAGTCAAGAACTCTAGCCCTAGCTAAAAACCCTAGGATGACTAAGATACAAAGCATGTTTTGGTCTAGGGAAAAACACTAGGAGTCTTATCTCACTTGGACTTGTGATTAAGCTGAATTATTGCATATTTTATATATTTAGAACCAATATAATTTAATTATTTTATTAACACTATTATTGGTTTTAGATGAAAAAATAGTTAATAGGCATAAATCTGAGTTGTGATTTAAATTGGTTAATATCATAATTTATACTTAATTTTATAATCTGTGATTTAATTGGATGATATTTCCTTATATACACAACACAATTGTGATATTCTATTTTCATTTTAATTTAATTTTGATTATCTATTTTGTGTGTTATTTCTTTTCCTTGTTTTTACTTTTAAATAATGATTTTCGGTGAGCTGTTACGTCTAACTGATAGTGACCTTTACATAGATGTCTAGGTTCTTGGAGTGACAGTATTTTCAAACTTCTCCCAAAACGCAGCATGGGTTGACGCACACGGGTCTTTACAAGTTGGAACGCATGCTTCGTTTCCTGCTGGGCTAGAAACGGCTATTGTTTCCATTGTTTCATTTAATGGCTATTCTTTATGTGGGACCCATGAATAAAGAAAAGAAAGCACATGGTTTCTCACATGCACATGGGGTTGTCAAGCCTCCTTTCTTTGTTATTTTTTTTTTTTTTTTAATGTTTAACACTCTGAACACAACAGTTCATAGAAGGCAGTTGGTTTTTGGCATTTTGCAAGGGAACCTCCACTAAAGACACGCAAAGCATAAAGCAGCAGACGTTTTGATAAAAGGCAAAAAGAGAGGCCATGCTGACACATGTTGAATGCATAACAAATTATGCTTTTAATTTTGGATGGATGTGAGATGCAACTTGCCTTAGGCCTTGGGGGGTTCTTACACGCATGCAGGGGGCCCACATTTTTTTCTCTTGCTTTTGGATGGACACATGCACGTGGCTAGGAGATGAGTTTTGTTTCTTTCCTTCTTTTGGACACATGAAATGGCCATAAAAGGGAGAGATGTTCTACACCTTCAGTCGGCTAAAGTAGGAGTAGGAGTAGAGTAATTTAGTTTTGCTCTTAGTTTTTTTTTTTCTTTAGTTTTTGGAGAGAACTTGGACGAGAAGAGGGAGCACAACAATGCAGTTGCAACTGTTGCTGCCCAGCTTTCCTCCTCTGCCTGTAGCCTTCCTCTCTAGCTCCTTTTTATTTTAGATTGAAGTTTATGATGTATTGTTGCAATCTTTGGCTTTTTAATTCATGCTTGTTTAATTTAATGTCATTTACTTTTCTTGTGCCTTTAAGCTTTCATTTTAATTCTTGCTTATTTAATCTGATGTCATTTACTTTTCTTGCCCCTTAAATTTTGGTTAATTAATTTCAGCAAATTTAGTTTACTGTTTTGCATCTCGGTCTTTTACTTGTCCTTGCTACACTCTAATCCAACAATATGAAACTAGTTCATGACCAGTACCTTTTTTTTATTTCCGTTGCACTCTTCCATTCATTATATATATCACCACTTTTATTTTCTTTTTGTAAATATTTTCACCATTTTATAAGAGTTTGGTTTTAAAATAACTTTTCTCGAAGAGACGATTTAGGAATTTTATTCCTAATTATTACGCAACACCCTCCTACACTTGGGATAGCCTTTGTGCTGCTTATTTTCGAGTGAGTCAACTTGCATCCTACAAATGCTATAATTAAGACCCTAAACTTGGCACACACACTTGATACGCTCAATGGTGCCGCACACGCCACAACCCTCGCTTCACAAAACACATACTAGGCCACCATCACCAAATATTCACGCTGAGCACCATCCTACTTCTAGGTAAGTTTTCTTGTATTTCTCTTGTAGTTTCTCACACCATCACTCACACATACATGGCACGGGTTGGTCACACCCTACCCAAACATATGCATACACTCATATTACAAGTTGAGCACCATATACCCAAGCATATGCAAATATTATGCCACGGGTTGATGGCGTAGCGGAAGATGGACGAAAATAAAATGGAGAAGAAGAGCTGTCTTCTTGAACAAAACTGAGACATTTTATTGAAAATTTCTTAAACTTGACAAAATCACATAATAATTCTTCTCTTCTCACTTACAGATTACTTGTAGGAGGAGATTAATTAACAATATAAGAAAACTCTTATTCCAATGGAAACATAACTTAACAGAGGAGTAATTTAAGGGAAAAAAAAATAGAATAACAATCAATCAAAGTTGTTGTCAAATAAACGTAAAGAAGGAAAGAAATCATCATGGATGCTGTGCTATGCTGGTGGAATCTGAGCATGCTATTCTTGGTAACTCATCTAGGCCTCTTCAGTTTGCTCGATATTGTCCTGCACCAACTCACCCCCTCTTGAAGAAAGACTTGTCCCCGAGTCGTTGTCAATATAAAGTGGCTCATCTAGCGGATGATATTCATACAAGTCTGCAATATTAAAAGTTGAAGAAATTGCCATATCCTCTGGTAGCTCAATCACATAAGCATTGTCATTGATTTTTTTAAGAAATGGACCATATTTCTTGTTTTGCAATTTGCTGTAGACACCTGACGATAAATGGCCTTTATGCAAATAAACCATGACTAAATCACCTTCTTCAAATATCTTGGCTTGCTTCCGTTTGTTAGCTGCGACCTTGTATTTTTCATTGGCCCTTTCCAAATTGTTTCGTACTTCTGATTGTATTTGTGTGATCCTTGCAGCCATGTTTTCGACTGCTGCACTGATACCTGGTAATTTAGGAAGGCCAAATCCAGAGCATGCTTAGAGGGCTGAGTGTAGACAACTAGCTCAAATGGTGATTTTCCAGCGGATTGGTTACACATGCTATTGAAAGCAAATTCTATGGAAGAATCATGTCCCATTGCTTCGGTTTGTCACCATAAATACAACGGAGCATATTGTCCAAAGTTTTGTTGGTCACTTCAGTTTGGGCATCAGTTTGAGGATGACAAGTGCTACTATACTTGAGTGAAATTCCAAATTTCTTCCATAGAGTCACCCAAAAATGGCTGAGAAACTTAGTATCATGGTCTAAAGTAATTGTTTTAGGGACTTCATGCAAGCGAACTACCTCTTTAAAGAAGAGATGAGCAATGTTTGAGACGTCTAATGCCTTCCAGCAATAAATGAAATGTGCCAATTTTGAAAATCGATCAACGACCACAAAAACAGAGTCAGCTCCACGCTGGGTTCGGGGTAGGCCAAGTACAAAATCCATGCTCAAGTCTTTCCAAATATTTGTCGACACTGGTAATGGCATGTAAAGACCTATGTTTTGTGATTGACCCGTCCCTACTTGGCATATAGGACATCCTTGCATGAACTTGCCAACATATTTCATTAACTGAGGCCAAAAGTAACATTTGGTAACCAAAAAAATGGTTTTATCTCTCCCTACATGTCCTCTTAGACCTCCTCCATGTAACTTTCAGATCAGATGTTCCCATAATGAAGTTCTGGGAATGTAAAATTGGTTCCCATGAAAAAGATAACCAGCTTGAATATGGAAGTCCTCTGCAGCTTGGCCATTCGAGCATTGGTTCCAGGTATTGGCGAAGTCCAGGTCATCGGCATACAAGTCTTGCAGCTGCTCAAAACTCATAAGTTCGGCCTTCAAAGTCACCAGCAGGGTTGCTCGACAGCTGTAGGCGTCAGCGACCCTATTCTGTTGCCCACATTTATGTTTCAAGACCATGGTGAACTTTTGCATGAACTCGATCCACCTTGTATGAATTCGGTTCAGATTTCTTTCAGTATTGATAAACTTCAGGGCATAATGATCACTGTATAGGACAAAATTCCCTTTGTATCAGATAATGCTCCTAGTGATTAAGCGATTTAATGACAACGTAAAATTCTAGTTCATAAGTGGTCCATTTCTGCCAAGACTCATTCAACTTCTCACTGAAATACTCTTTAGGTCGACCCTCTTGGGAGAGAACTGCACCAATGCCTATGATGCATGCATCGCACTCCCTTCAAAGAGTTTCTCAAAGCTCGGTAATGCCAGCACTAGAGTCGTGGACAACCTTTCGTTTATTAGAGCAAAACTAGCCTCCTGATTGTCTCCCCCAACGAAATGGTCCTTTTTCATGCACTCAATAATGGGTGCTACGATTGAACTGAAATCCTTAATGAACCTTCAGTAGAAGGTAGCTAGCCCATGGAAGCTACGCACCTAACCAACCATTGCTGGTTTCGGCCACTCTCAAATGGCTCTCACTTTTCCTTCACTTACATGAATGCCCTCTGCACTTATCACAAACCCAAGGAACAACAGCTTGTTGTGCATAAAAGTGCATTTCTTAAGGTTGATAAGTAGCTTGTTTTCCCACAACACAGATAGCACTTCTCTCAATGTTCAACATGCTCACCTTTATCTTGGCTGTATAGAAGAATGTCATCGAAATAAACGATGACAAACCTTCTAATGAATGGTTTGAGCACCTAATGCATGACCCACATAAAGGTGTTTGGTGCATTAAACAAGCCAAACCGAATCACCAACCATTTGTATAGGCCTTCTTTAGTCCTGAATGCGGTTTTCCATTTGTCCCTGGACCGAATTTGAATTTGATGGTACCCACTATGCAAGTCGAGTTTTGAAAATACATTAGACCATGCAAGCATGTCGAGCACGTTAATTAATTGAGGGATGGGAAATTGATATTTTACTATGATCTTGTTGATGGCGTGACTATCCACGCACATCCTCCAACTTCCATCTTTTTAAGGTGTGAGCAGCGTAGTCATAGTGCATGGACTCATACTCTCCCTGGTTAGCCCCTTTTGGATAAGCTCTTCTACTTGGTCTTGTAGAATTTGATGTTCATTAGGACTCATGGGATAATGGGGAAGATTTGGTAAGCTTGCTCCTGGTACCGAGTCGATGTGATACTGGAAGTCCCTCATAGGCGGGAGTCCTTCGAGTAGTTCCTGCGGCATGATATCTTCATACTTAAATAAAAGATTCTTCACTTGCAAGGGAGTATCGGTGGTCTCCACCATGTCATTTCCTTTGACCACAAGAGTCCACACTTCCCCTACCACTTTAGCATTGGCCATAAACTGAGCCTTAGTGACTGTGAGGAAGGAATTTTTTTTATTTGCCATGGGTACAAGTTTTCGTCCCTGCCACAAAAATGATTACACATTCTCTCACCCCTTGTAAAGAGCATCCACATCAAACTACCATGGGCGTCCAAGTAATATGTGAGACGCATCCATCTCTACCATATCGCACAATGCCTTATCCTTACAAAATTTTCTAATGGAGAAAGGAACTCAACAAAGATTATTCATGCGAGTCTCAGACCCTTTTCAAATCCAACCAATTTTATATGGTCGTGGGTGTTTCTCAATTTTTAAAGCAAGTGCAGCAACAAGAGCCTTAGATACAATATTTTCACAACTTCCACTATCAATTATCACATTACATACCTTGTTGTTAATAGTGCACATTGTCTTGAAAATTGAATGTAGCTGGCTTCTCTCTTCTGATTTCGGTGCTAGCAAAATTCTTTGAATGCCACAATTGACTAGCTCTCCTTCATCTCCTTCAACAAGTTCCTTGACTGTATCGACATCATTGCTATCCCATTCTCTTGGATCATCCTCTCCGTCTTCTATTAGATGAACCAAACGTCGTGTGGGGCACTTATTGGATTGATGTCTTGGTTGATTGCACCGAAAGCATTTCCCAGTTGTGGGTCTCACATATGGGTTACTACCTCCCCCCCCCCCCCCCCCCCCCTTTTTTTTTACTAGGGCCTTTGTGTTTTGAGTGCTACTTTTTTGGCCTTTTGGAACCTGCTGTATGATCGTGAGTCATTGGGCTGCTGTTGTTGGATAGCAGACCTTGCTTGTGGTGCTTAAGCCAGTGCTCTTGGTGGTGACCTATCAATTGCATCTCAATCTTCATAGCCAAATTAACAACCTCTGACAGGGACCACACAGTGTGCAAGGATACTTTGTCTTGGATGGCTATGTGCAAGCCCCCCCATATATCTTGCAATTTATTGCCCCTCTGTTTTTGAAAGATTATTACGAACATTCAGTAGGTAAAATTCTTCTATGTAGTCGCTTATAGTCCTCGCCCCTTGCTTACGATTTTGGTATTGTTGGTAGAGAATTTGCTCATAGACTAGAGGTAAAAATCTAGCTCTCATTAGTCGCTTCATCTTGGGCCATACGCGTACAGGTTGTTTGCCTTGTCTCTTCCTGTTGTTTTGCATCTATTCCCACCAAGCCGAGGCACCACCATGCAATTTATAAGCAACCAACTTCACTTGTTGTGCTTCAAGAATTTGCATATAGTCAAAAAAGTTCTCCACTTCAAGCATTCAGTCGAGAAAGCTCTCAACATAGAGGTGACCATTGAAACAAGGTAAGTCGATTTTAATTTTGAAATTGTGATTGTTATCAAGAGCCCTTCTAGCAACTTGGTTTCCATGGACGAAGCCTTCGAGTTCTTCAACGTCAGAAGAATCATCATGTGCATGATCCCTTTGCCGATGCATGAAATCATGGCCACCCTTCGGGTAGTTTGCACCCTCAGCATCTTGAATCTTGTTGCCACCAAAGCGAACGCTTGTGATGGCTGTTTGGATTTCTTGTAACATGCATTTGATCCCTTCAAAGTGCTGTTGGTTTCTCTGCCAGGTAAAGCCTTGCTCAGATGCCAAATTGGTGTAGTGGAAGACAGACGAAAATAAAATGGAGAAGAAGAGTTGTGTCTTCTTGAACATAACTAAAACAGTTTATTGAGAATTTCTTAAACTTGACAAAATCACATAATAATCATTCTCTTCCCAATTACAGATTACTTGTAGGAGGAGACTAATTGACAATATAAGGAAACTCTTATTCCAATGGAAAGATAACTTAACAAAGGAGTAATTTAAGGGGAAAAAACATAATAACAATCAATCAAACTTGTCGTCAAATAAATGTAGAGAAGGAAAGAAATCATCATGAATGTTGTGCTGCACTGGTGGAATCCGAGCCTACTATTCTTGGTAACTCATCTAGGCCTTATCAGTTTGCTCGATATTAGCTTGGTCAATATTGTCCTGCATCAGTTGAGCACTATGTAACCGAGCACATACACCCTAAACCACCCTATATCAAGTACATCATCATCTATAACCACCACCACCCTTACGGCACCCTGACCCTCAACCATGCACCCATGGTAGGTCCCAACCGAGCATGATAAGGACCTTTAAAACCAACCCACAACTTAAGAGGAATTAGGGTTTGGAATACTCATCCCACTAGATACACTAAAACCCCAAGCATGTTAGAGTAATAAGGAAATAAAGACATAATCCCATAAACCTTAAACCTTGCACAAATTGCTTAGCCAAGACCTAAACCCAACATGTTATGAATTCCTAAAACCAAGCATGGTTTAAACCCTAGAATCGAGTATGATAGAGGTCCAAAACTTAATATGATTGAAACCCTTAAACAGAGCATGATACAAGCCCACAACCGAGCATGTCATTAGCCCTAGACCCAAGAATGCCACAAGCATGAAACAGGTCACATAGTTAAAAGCCCTAAACAGAGTATAGTATGAGAATGAAACCGAGCAAATCATAGCATGGTATTGAATAAACATAGAATAAAGACAACGAAGAGATCCATGCATGAAGCATGACACACCTAATGCTTAATGACTAAGGTATTAAATTATTATAGGATTTGATTGAAAGGTTTGGAGAAACGAATGAATAATTTAGTTGCATAAGGATATAGGTAAGTAATTATGGTCATGTTCTTCTATGAGTCGCTTTATAGTAAACTATAAAAGTTCTTATTTTGTAAAGTTATGTATGTATGTATAAGTCTTTCTTTGAGGCTATAGTGTCAAATCGAGATCCAAGGTTTACTTCCCACTTATGAAAGAGCTTGCAAGTGGCGATGGATACCAAACTGAGTTTTAGTAGTGCTTATCATCAACAAGCAGATGGTTAGTCGGAGTGGACCATCCAAACATTAGAGACATATTGAGAGCGTGTGCATTAGAATTTAAAGGTACTTGAGAAAACTAGATACCCTTCATTGAGTTCACTAATAACAATAGCTACTAGTCGACTATTCAAATGATGCGTTATGAAGTCCTATAAAGTAATCTTATTGGGCCGTAGCTAATCCAGGAGATGAAGGATCAAGTCAAAGTTATATGTGACATGATGGCTACAACACAAAGTTGACAGAAAAGTTATGTTGAGACAAGAATGAGAGACTTGACCTTTGAGTAAAGAGATTGGGTGTAAATGAAGGTATTGTCTATGAAGGGCATGAAGAGATTTGGAAAAAAGAGAAAATTGAGCCCAATGTATGTTGGGCTTTACCAAGTGACGGAAAGGTAGGCCAATGGCATTAGAGTGGAACTACCAAAGTCATATAGAGAGATACATGGCGTATTCAGCATCTCCTATTTGAAAAAGATTTTTGGAGATCAAGAACCCTAAATTCCAAGTCCAAGTGAGATTTAACTAGAATTGAATCTCACTTATGAGGAAATGCTGGTTGAACTCGTGAACTAAAAGGAACAAAAGTTATGGTCCAAAATCGTACAATTGGTAAAATTGTTGTGGGGAATCCAAAGAAATGAGGAGTTCATGTGAGAAAGTGAAAGGGCAAAACAACAATTTTCCTATTTATTTGAACCATATTAACTGAATGGTTATAATATTTAATGAGGGCATCTATACCATTTAAGAAGTAGGTATGCAACTATAAATAACCCTAGAGCCCATTCATTCTAGTCACAATACTTCAGAGATTTTGAGGACTATCACTATTGTGAGGGAGAAGAAGATTACATGAAAGATAGTTCCATCGCTAGAAGTAATCAAGCGATTCATGGAGGAAAGATATGAAGCAACAAGGCTGCTAGAGGAATAATGACGAGCTAAGGAGGAACATTAGAGAGCAAGGGCTTTGATCTCGAGATATCGTAACGAAGTTTTGGACTATCGTGAAGGTGTCGTGTCACCTGACCTATAAGACCGTTCAAAATAAGACATCCAATTCGGGAATGTGAGCTCTAGGAGAAGGGTGGTGATGGAGTTTCATTGGGAACCAACGTCACTGAATGTAGCAAAGAAGCTAGTATACAACGGAGCAGTAGAGGCCGACGATGCAGAAGGAGTCGGCAAATAACACAAGGGGAGGAAACATTTGATCTAGTGACAGAGGAATCAGATATGGAAGTGCACGAAGAATCAAATATGCCCCCACCATCAACTGGTGAACCTGTCCATGATGATGAAAATGACTATTAACATTTAGCCTCAGGCACATCCCTTGCAATTTAAAAATAAGTGATAGTCACGAGATTTAGAAGCATAAGTTTTTGTTAATGAGGGGAAATGTAAGGACCATACTAATTCAAGGGAAGGAATACCCCTCACATGGTCAAAATGTCATCGAGAAGAAGACAGCCAGGCAAGCAGCATGTTGTGGCGGGCAAAACTAGTACGAGCAACACGAGTAGAACCAAGACTAAAAAAAATCAGAATTGGGTTTAGAATTGGGCAAGAACTGATTCAATGAATCCAGTGATTTAACAAATTGAACCGGGTCATTCATGATAATTTTGAATTAGTTATTTTAATATTGATAAAAAGTATTAAAAATCATATATAATGTAATTCAAACATTTTGTATCATGCACAAAAGAGTATAAAATATAAATTCATTAACTAAATTCAATGAAAAATGATATGTATTTAAATAGTTTCAATAAAATGTAATTTATGTATTTAACCTCAATTGTCCACATTTTTTTGCCTCGTATACAAAGCAGATAAAGACTATTAAGTTATAAACACATAGCAAATTTAATATTTTATGCTAAACCACAATTTTAATATAAAGTACTCATTCATACCCTTATTTGTTTTGTTCAACTAAAGAAAATAAAAAATTAGATGATTTGTCTTTCAATTTTTTTGTGATTATTATTGAATACAATGATATAAAGGTAATATATGTTTAGTTATATAATGTTTTTGTATAAGAAATTTATTAAAAAAATAATAATAATAACTCAGTTGTCATACAACATAAAAATAAATAAAGTTTTGAATTGGTTGAAATCGGTTTAGAATCGGTATGAATTGGCCTAAATCAGTCGATTGAAGTGGTTCAATAAACGATTTAAAAAGTTCATTAAAATCGGTTCAATTTCTAAGTGATTCAATCTGAATCGGCTTGAATCAAACCATTTTTTCGAGCCCTGTAGAACAGAGCAAGTAAGAAGTAGTGCATAACACCAGGCGAGCAAAGGACGTGCTAACCTTATAAAAGGCTAGAAATAGGCAAAGGAAAGCCTACTATTAAGCCTGGAGCACTCCGAGACAATACAAAAGTGCTCAGAAGGCAGTAGATGACATACCAAGCCCATGCTTTAGTAATGATGTCTCAACAAGAGCATGACTGGGAAAGGAGGAATATGAACCTGCAGGCTATACCTATGACCATAGAAGTATGACCCAACGCCACGTGAGAGATTTTCATACGGAGACAAACCATTCCTAGCCACGTGGGCGTCACTAGGTGATTTTTATAAGGATATGTGATTTCATAGTGCTCTATACTCATGGGATCGGGTTAAGCATTCCCCATATGGTTTCTAATACCACATTGCCAAGAGTTCCACTCAGGTAGAGGAATTCTCTATGTTGATCGGGGTGGGGCATTTACGTATTGTTCCACATGACGAGTAGAAAGAGTCTCTGTATTGATCAAGTGAAGAGATTACATTATCATTTGGTGGAAGTATTTCACGTGTTGGCCAGGTAGAAATTTCCCGTGTCGAATAGGTGGAGTGATTTCTTGTTTCATTTTGATGGATGTGTTCCACATGTTGATCGAGTAGAGAGATTTCTCGTGTTGAATGGGTGGAGTGATTCCCTATAATTGAGAATATGGCTTATGGTATTTGCATTTTGCGCAAAGGGTGATTATTTTCCTTTATTTACATGAAACTTGTGCATTCATATTTATTAACATTATATCTTGCATTTTTAGTGTTGTTATGGGTCTCACCATGGTAGTCTTACTATAATTTCGCCCCTCAAAACTATAGACTTTGATGTAGATATAGCTCGATAAGGTTACCTCAAGGAAGGAGGACCGAAGGACCAGAGCAGCCTAAGGAATAGCCATGGACCTATCCCCTTTAAGTTGATAATTCTTTGTAAATTCTAGGATGTTTATCATATTTAGTTGAACAAAAATTTATGGTGTTGCATATTTTGATGTGACCGATGATTTATTATTAGCGTGTATTTATATTTGGGATGAAGGGATAGTGACTTATGAATATTTGTATTTTTAAAATTACTAATTCATTAATGAAAATAAACAGGGTTGAGAGAGAGAGAGAGAGAGAGAGAGAGAGAGAGAGAGAGAGAGAGAGAGAGAGAGAGAGAGAGAGAGATGTGAGAAGCTTAGATAAAAGGAGTGGGCACTGATGACAAAAAATTTCTAATGACTATTTTGTTACCCTAAGTCTTCAATTTTCAATTTGGTTGGCTTACACTCCCTACTGTGTCCTATCATGTTAGTATTTTCTTTCATATAAATTGTTAAACTTGGAAATAGTGAATAAGTAAAAACTCTACTCTAGTTGTGAATTGAAAGCTAGTGGATGGGTTGACAAAAGTGATAGGTAGATTGGTCATGTTGGTTAAGTTGTTTTGATTTTGTTAGATTTTGAATTTTAGGTATTCTACTTCATATTCATTTAAATTGGTACATATGAGAAGTTAATGAGATGATAATAATCTAGAATGTTTTTGTTAAATGTTACAAGATAAGGAAACTTGAATGATTTTAGGGAGAGGCTTGGAACTGGTCAGGTGTCATACCCATTTTTATACTAGCGAATGAGCACTTGCCACGTATAGATTTTACCATCATCGAGAAAAGATTCACATACAATAGATCACGTTTTTCCTTTTGTAATTTCCACTGTGCCCAATCTCTCTCTCTCTCTCTCCCCCAACCCCTGTCAGCCTCCTCCCCCATCTCTATTCCTTCAGTCCCAAACTCCCAGTGAGAGAAAAAAAAAAAAACAAAACAAAACAATCAAGTTGCAAGTTGAAGAAAATGGTCTCCGACCTCAAGAGTTATTACAATAATGAAGAAACCAAATAAGATCTTTTTCAACCTACCCAACAAATTAAAGGTTTTACTACTCCATTCACAAAGAAGGGATTCTGTTACAAACAAATGACGAAGAGTATCTTTTACAATGAGATAAAATCATGCAAGAGAATCAAATAGACTTCGTGATATCAGATTTACCTCAAGGTAACAAAAAGGAATCTATCAAAACAAAAGAGATCCCAAATCCTTCTCTCTCTCTCTCTCTCTCTCTCTCTCTCTCTCTCTCTCTCTCTCTCTCTCTATCTCTCTAATTCTAGATTATTTGTAATTATTTTTGCCTGCATTGTGAGAGGCTCTTGTTGTTATGGGTTTTATGGGTCGCACTTCTTTTCACCTATTAAAATTATGTTCGGTGTGTTGATTTTTCTTTTTATATTGCCTCTCTCTCTCTCTCTCTCTCTCTCTCTCTCTCTCTCACACACACACACTTATCTTTATCTATCCTTCCTTCAATCCTAGACTCCGAGTGAGAAAAAAATCAAAACAATCAAATTGGAAAAGGACGGTGACTACAAGTCTGGAGGGGAGTTCAGGAGAGGGAAAGGAATAGAGGTGATTCAATAAGATAGGATCCACAGTAAGACAAATAAATCTCATATGTATTGAGTTCCTATTGGCCGGTGTAAAAATGGATATGATACCAGAATGATTATGAGCTTTTAGGTATTATGATCAACTTCAACCTCATTAGTAGGACTATGCAAAAAAGCCTAGGGACCAATCCACCTGGGTTAATCAGGTTAAGTTGATTGTTAGGTTTAACACTTCTTAAACCAATGTTATGGGTCGAAATCGATCACTTGACTCAAATCTTTTAAGCTTCAACCTTCTCTTCTCTTCAAACCTTAGTCATCGTCACCTTCGTTTGTTCTCATCATCCCGTCGTTTACTCTCTCTCTCTCTCTCTCTTCCTTTTCTCTTGTTCTTCTTGCAACATTACATTGATTTGAAGTTCCATTAGCATGCCTATTTGAAGTTCTACATAATCTTTGGTTCACATTCTCAAGCCTTCGTTTTGTGTATGTTCATGACTTGATTGTTTTGTTCCTTTACTCTAATTTACACTAAAACAACAGTTTGCCTCTCTAAGAACTTCCTTAAACATGCAAGAAGAATTGAAAGATTATCTGATCTTTTACATCTCTTTCATTGCTCAGTTTTGGGAGCACCAGACTAGCTGTCATTTTCCACATTGAAAAGGAAATAATAGCAAATTTCTGATTTTGTAGTGTCATGTTGTTTCTTATAGGAGAATCTCCGGTGTATGTTATTGAGCCTACGTATAGCTACTAGCGTGTTTTCAAAAAGTTGTTCATAGAATGTGCAACAGAGGAATAGATTTATCTAAATGCCTATGGCAACTGGCCAGCTGAGTTCTTTGATGAACTGCTTGTGGAGTTTATGGAGTTTGTGACAGCTGAAGAGAGAAATTATTCACCCCCAAGATCATGGTTTTGTGACACACCCTTCCTTTCATACTTTTTCTTTTTCTTTTTTCTTGAGGTTTAGTTGTCAATAATAATATTATTTATAAATAAATATTTGGTCCCCCAAATTCCTTTATGATAAAATATTTTCTTCTGCAATCATATCATTTTTTTTTTAATTAAAGGAGAAAGCATAATGATCTTTCTTATCAAATAAGAATCAACTCTAATTATTTAGTAGTTCCAAGTCACTTTAGACTTTAGGGCTTGTTTGGAAATAAATCTCATTCCAAAATTCCCATCTCATCTTATCCCATCTCTTTTTTAAATATCATTCAAATCCAAAATTTTCAAACTAATCATTACAATTTTTTCAAATTTTCGAATAAAAAATAAAAAACAACTCAACTTTTTTAAATTTTCAAATAAAAATAATATTATAAACCTATATTTTAATAAAATTTTAACTTTATAATATTTTTTGTTCAATATTTTCTCTCTCATTTCCCAGAATCCAAAAAATACTCAACTCCTCAAGCTATCTCATTACTATTCACAAACTATCTTATTTCACAAAATTCTCATTTAATCTCACTCCCCATACGAGCCCTTAATGCTCACTTAGCTAATTTTTCTTATTAAGCATAGGTGGCTTTTGCTAGTTTGGTTAACATGAATACTTTCTTCTTTCTTTTTTTTTTTTCTACGTTATTTTGCTTAGCAAAGTGGGTTGACTGTAGCACTAGAATCTTCATGGCCTCGCAGGTTTAATGTTTCGTATTATCAAAGTGTAGATTCAATGTTCACTGTATTATACATGCAATATGTTGTTGAGAAAGGTGGTCTATGGCCTTCTCAGAGTGAGACCTAGTTTGGCTAATCTAGAAGCAGCAAAGCTTAGCCACCAGCCCACTACTGAATTATCTTCTGCTTCTGTTTTGAGCCACTGCAGTTGTACACAAGTTTCAGCTTCATTCGTTTCCAATTTAGTCTTAGATTAGCTATGAAATTAGTAGATTAAGATTAAGATTAGTTGCATTTAAATATGCTAAATCTGCAGTTGTTGAACATTAATATAATTTTTACACAACCTTTCTTTCTGTCTATTTTGATATATGTTCTCTTAGAAGTATTAAGAGAATGGAGAAGATACAACCAAGAAAATAAGAAGTATTTGACATGGAGGGAGGGGAAGAAGAATCTAGGAAGCATGACTCATATTTTAAGTGTGTGAAAGAAGTATGAGAGACAGTTAACAATTGATGCAATTTTTTGTACATATTTAATCTATATTATGTTCAAAAGATCAAAGCAAATAGATTTTATACTCATTAGTCATATTCAATTATTTGAATGTGGAATTGTGAGCGGCAGGTGGAGGTTATATGCATTAGCAGCAATGTGTGATAAAATCTTGTTTCAACTAGAGTCATAAATTTTATAGTGTTGAATCTAAGGTCTCAACTATCATATAATTATATATCTACATAAAAATTTTAATAATTATAAACATGTTCAAGCATAAATGAGTCTCAAACTCAAGTTGTACATATATTAATGGAGGTAAGCACATCAACGTATCAAGCATGAGTAACATAGGGAATAAGCTTGTAAATAAAATTTTTAGAGTAATTTTGTACATCACTTTTAAAATTCAAAATAGGATTAAAGCTGAAAAAACAATCTTTTCTCATAAAGCATCAATTTGAATTTCAAAGATATGCACGATATATTTCAAAAATTGAAAGTTTGAAATTTCAATTTTTGAAAGATAATTTATTGTCATTTTTTACATGTGCATAATAGAATTGAAAGTTTGAGTATTGAAAAATTGAAAAATGATTGATACTTTGTTTTACATATGCAAAAAGTAGATGATTTTGTTTGAAAATTATAAAAAGTGATTAATGCTTGTGTCATCTTTTGACACATATAAAAGGTAGATGATTTTATTTAAAAATTTTGAAAAATGATTGATACTCATTTTGACATATGCAAAAGGTAGATTTTGTTTGAAAACTTGGAAAAATAAATAATGTTCTTTTTAAATATGTAAAAAGTAGAAGTTTTTGTTTGAAAAAATCTAAAAGTAAATGATATTGTTTTTTACAATTGTAAAAATGAGAAACTTTTATTTGAGAATTTTGAAAAATGATTGTTGCTCCTTTTTTACATTTAAATATTTTAAAATTTGAAATGAAAATCTCATAAGTCTATAAATAGCTCATTTGAGATCTTCAAAATTATAAAATATATATCAACTTCAAGCTTTACAACATTCATTCATCAAAAAGCTTTCAATCTATTTTCTTTAAACATTGAGCCTTAACACTTATTCATTTTGAGAGGAAAAATGATACTCTCACCACTGGTTCTTACCGCTCTGTGTTACTGCTGGAATTTTTTATATATTTTATTTTTTAATTTTTCATTTTACTTAGTGATTAAGAAAGTATTTTTTAATAATATTGTGGTTTTTCTTTTTTTTTAATATTTAAAAGTATTAAAAAATACATATAAAAAAACAAAAAAGGACCAATTATGCCTATAGCTCCCAGCGGGAGTTGGGAGTGGTGGACATAGTACCATATTTTTTAGAGATATATAGTTTACACTGTATTATTTTCATTTTACTCATTAAGGACTCTACTATGATAACCTACTCACAATCAATTCTTGTATAAATAGTAAAAGGGTGTATGTGACCCTTGTGAGTGTAATCGGAGTTCTACACGAAAAATAATTGAATCACCACTTATAAGATTATTGCTAGTGTAAAAAGTGCTCTACAAGGATTCTTTGAAGTGATATTGCTCAAAAGTGTAATAGATTTTTATCTCCTCTAAAAGGAGGTTGAATAGTGAACTTGAGAACTTTCAAGGAATAGCTTGAGACGAGGATGTAGGCAATGAGATTGAACCTCGTTAAAATATTAAGTTTGCAGCTCTTTTAGGCTTACTCTTTTTATTTACTGTTGTTTCATGTTTTATTCATGTTTTATATTGTGTAATTAATTTATAATTTTTAATTTTTTAAAACAACCCAATTCATTTACTTCTTGGGTTAGTCATCTACTCTACAATTGGTATCAGAGCAATGACTCTTTTCTAATATTAACTATCTTTTGAGTTAACGATCTTATAACTAACATTTCAGCTACCTTTAGTGAAGGTCAATTTAATGGTTGGCCTCCACTATTTTATGGAGATAATTATTCTGAAAATATAGAATAAAAATATTTCTTCAAACTCAAGATCGATAAATTTGGAAAAATGTTGTAAACAGATTTTATATCCTAACAAAAGTTGTTGATAGAGTAAATTCACCAAAGAAGAAGAATAGTTAGATCATGAAGATGAGAGATCCCTTAACATAGAATGTGATGGCAACAAAATTCTTATATTGTGCTCTCGATAGGAATGAATTCAATAGAATAATGACTTGTAAGTTGGCAAAGGAAATGTGGGATAAGTTAGAAGTAATTTAAAGGAACTTCACAAGTCAATGAATAAAAAATCTACATTTTTGTTTATGAATATGAAATGTTTAGAATGAATGATAATGAATCTATATTTCCACTATATATAATCATTTTACTAATATTATAAACAACTTAGTAGCTCTAGGCAAGGTTTATTCCAACTTGGAGATAGTAAGAAAAATTCTCAACTCTTTGCCAAAATGCTGGAATCCAAAAGTGATAGCGATTCTTGAAATCAGAGATCTTACGAAACTCAAGATAAATGAACTCATCGGGTTACTTATCACACACGAGTACACATTGAAAAGATGAGAAAAAGAAGGAAAGTTAAAAAATAGGTTGACACTTAAAGTTGTTCCTCATGAAAGTAAAATTGATAAAAATGATGAAACTGACAACAAAGATGAAGAAGTTGTAATGTTAACAAGGAGATTTTAGAGATTCTTAAAGAAAAACAAAGCTCTTTCAAGAAAACATTTCAAAAAGTTTTCCAAGAACGTTACAGATAAAAATGACTCTCTAACTTATTACAAATACAATAAGCCTAGACATATCAAGGCGAATTGAGCTATCCTAAAGAAATATTGAAACAGGGGCAAGAAAGTAGTAAAAGCTATATAGGATAATGATTCGAGTAACTTAGACAGTTTAACAAGCAATGGAGAAACAACAAATCTTTTTCTTATCGTTAAAGATGACCACGAGGTAACAAATCTTGATAATATTTCAACTGAAAATCTTTTGTATGAGAAATTACATAATGTTTTGGAAGCGTTGTATGAGGAACTTGAGAAATTGGGTGCCAAAGATACTACTTTGAGAAAGAAAAAAAATCTTTTTTAACAAACAAAATTGATATTTTAAAAAAAGAAAATATCATTTTGAAGAATGAAAATTATGAGTTGAAGAAGAAAGTGATTGATTTAGAAAATATTATTAAAAATAAAAAAAGAAATTTAAAAAAATTTCTTTATAGTCAAAAATGTGTTTTTAACAATGTAGGTTTGTGATATTTGTTAAAACAAAAATACAAACCTTATAAAAACTTCTTTGATAATCCTTCTAAATTGAAGTCTAGTATTCAAAACTCTTTATAAAAATAATTTTTTCAAAGAAGATACTATTACCATCACTCAAATTTTGCATATATCTCACATGTTATCTGTAATTTTTGTAAAAGAAATTGTTATAATTATCATACTTATCCTATTAGAAGAAAACATATAATAAATATTAGGGCTATATAGGTACCTTAAAATCTTATTTATTCTAATACCAATAAATGAAGGATCCAACGAACTTTGGTACTAAGAAAAATCATTTTAATTATTTTTGTAAGTATGCATGAAGTTCTCTATAAGTCAAAACAAATGATTTTTAGATAATTAATGTTCAAAACACATTCAAAATATATGACAGGAGATAAGACTAAATTCATTGATCTAACGTCCAAAGATGGAGGGCACATGACATTTGTTAACAACTCGAAAGGAAAGATCATGGGAATAGGTAAAATTGATAATGAATTTTCTCTAATAATTGAAAATGTGCTACTTGTTGAATGTCTAAAATATAATATTTTAAGTATAAGTTAGCTATGTGATAAACGTTTTATAGTTACTTTCAATAGATATAAGTGCATTATTTTGAATGATTATAATTGCAATGTTTGATTTATTGTTTTTAGAAGCAACAATATTTATACAATTGAATTTGAAGAAATTGCCTTATAAGATGCTATTTATTTTTTAGCTTAAAATAAAACTAATTGACTATGGTATAAGAGACTAAATCATGCCAACATATAACTTATTTCCAAATTTTAAAAAAATGATATTGTGAGTAGTTTACTAAAGAAAAATTTTCTAAAAGACAAAATCTATAATGTATGCTAATTTGGTAAATAAACAAAAACTTCTTTTAAAATTAATAAACATATTTTCACTATTAGACCACTGCAACTAAAGGGGAAAATATTATGCATTTATCATTGTTGATGATTTCTCTAGATATATTTAGATCATCTTTCTTTCTTATAAATATAATGTAAATAATGCATTTACCAAGCTATGTAAGAGAATTTAAAATGAAAATAGTTATACGATAAGTATTTGAAGTGATAGGAGGAAAGACTTTGCTAATAAAGATATTGAAGCATTTTGTGATAAAAATGATTTTGTAAATAATTTCTCTATACCTCGAACTTCTCAACAAAATGGGGTAGTAGAGAGGAATAACAAATCTCTTTAAGAACTGGAAATAACAATACTCAATGAGAACAACATGCCTAGTTATGTTTTGGTCAAAGCGGTAAGTACTATATATTATGTTATAAATAGAATCATGTTAAAGTCTAAGTCAGCTAAAACCCCAATGAGCTTTAGAAAGGGAAAAATTTTAATATTGGTTATTTTCATGTATTTGGATGCAAATGTTTTATTTTAAATGACAGAGATAATTTAAGTAAGTTTGATGTAAAATCTTATGAATGTATCTTTCTCGGGTATTCTACTAATAGTAAAACTTATAAAGTCTTCAATAAAAAGATTTTGACTGAACAAGACTTTGAAATAAAATAGGTTTTTAGAAACAAAAACGATGAGTCTAGAATCATCACTAGACTTTTAACTTTCATCTCATTCCAAACTCCCACACAAAATATAATAAACAATTCAACTTTTTCAAATCTTAAAATAAAAATAATATTAAACAATTATATTTTTACAATATTTTATTTAAATTTTAACTTTCATCTCATCTTATTTGTATAAGTGTAACCAAATGAGGCCTCAATAAGTATTAGGGTTTTTTAGGAAGCAGCAAAGGCATTTAAGTCGAAACCAAAGGGTCATTTAACAAGTAGTGGGAAGTAAAATTAACGGCTTTTAGGAATTGAAAACTAATGATTTTTTTTTATTTGCAAAGAAAGGTGATTTAAATAAAAATAAACAAGGAATAATTGTAAAATATTGTTTTTTAATAATTAAGAAAATTAATTTAGAGAATTTCTTACTTGGAGAAGGAAAATAATTTCTTTTTAAATTATATAAGTTGTTGATGTAATTAATTGGCATTGAATTGTATTACAAAAGGTAACACGCCAAACTTGGACATTGAGAATGGTGTCTATGAAGAAGTTTTGCCACAGTAGGTCAGCTCAAAGTTTATAAATACCCTACAATACATACCATTGATATATAATTTCATTAGTTATTGAAAAGCTTAACTCCTCGCTGATTTAAGCATTTGAGACGTCTTCACTAGATTTTGTGAATTTTTCTTTCGGTTAAAGGTTGTTAGGGCATGCCACATACATACTTAAAAATTGCATGTGCATAAGGAATAGATTATATATGGATAAATTAGTAGGTATTTTCAACCTATTATAACATATTATGTGATTAGGACAAGAGTACCAAGTGTTCTATAATTATTACTTTTAAATAAAATGATATTCTATAGTGAAAAACACTAGAGATAGAAAGTGATCTCACACACTGATATGGCACACTACCAATGTGCTACGTGTCCCCCTAATTTTTTTTTTGCTTCTTTTTTTCGCCCCCTCCCATGTGCCCACCCCTACCCTTTTCCCGTGCCCCCTCCTTGCGCTGCCCATGGTGGTCGAGGACTACCTCACCGTCTCCCCCCTTTTTTTCCCTACCCCCCCTCGTGCCCTCTCTTCGTACCAGCCAAGGTCTGAGCCTTGCACAGTTGATGGCTTGTGTGGTCGACTGTGGTGGTCGTCTGTTGGATGTTTGTGACAGTGTGCCACGTCAGTGTGTATGATCTTTTTATGTCTCTAATAACTCTCTTCTATAATAGAAAAAGTACAAAGTGTTCATACTTCGAGAATATATAATAATTACTTTTGTAAATATAATCTAAAAATATCACTTAGATAATGTCAATAAATATTTGTTGTTAGGTCGGTTTTTGAACATATTACTATGGATGATGGCTATGTTATTTAGTTCCTAAAATTCAATCATGGCTATATTATTAGAAAAGAAAGAAGAAATTTTACAATGGTTGAGAGCCTGTGGTTGAGGTTATCCACCCCCAACTCTCCACAAGCCACCCAAAGCCCAAATTACTCAGGCAGATTTAGGATATGTTGAGAAATAAGATGAGATAAAAATTTTGTAACTAGTAATAAGATAGTTTATAAATAGTAGTGAGATAAGGTCTAATTTGCTCATGCAACTTTAGAAAATGCTTGAGAAATATGATGAAATGAAAATTTTATAAATAATAATAAGATAGTTTGTGAATGGTAATGAAATAGTTTATGAATAATAAGACCGAAACTAAAAAGGCTAGGAGAACTACAAGAAGATGGCAATGGGGATCATATGGAAACTGTCAACTAGTTACAAAATGAGATTGATCAATCTTTAGATAAGGATGAGTTGAAATGGAAATAAAGAGCCAAGCAACATTGGCTACAAAAAGGGGACATGAACATAACCTTCTACCACCTGCATGCATCTCATAGGAGGAAAATCAACAAGATTTCACAAATCATGGACCGTAGGAACATGATGATATTAGACAAAGAGCATATTGGAGCCATTTTCACCAGCTATTTTTCAGAACTTTTCACTACATCCTTTCCAACTGGCATAGAAGAGTGCATCAGTGATATGCCCCATAGAGTTACATATAGTATAAGTGAATTGCTCCTCCAGAAGTTCACAGAGGTAGAATCAAGAGTGTTGTCTTCCAAATGAAAGGGATCAGATTACTAGGACCTAATGGCTTTCTAGCCCTTTTCTACCAGTCCAATTGGGATATCACGAGCGAGGAAGTGACAAATTTTGTGCTTAATGTTCTTAATAAAGCAGGCTCCTTAGTAGGAGTGAATGACACTTACATATCATTGATCCCCTTACATATCATTGATCCTAAAAGTAAAAGATTCCAAAAGAGTCTGATTATAAGCCAATTAGTCTTTGTAATATAATTTATATAGTTATAGCTAAGGTGTTATCAAATAGACTTAAACTAATACTACCTGACATAATTTCTATGAACCAAAGTTCTTTTGTTCCAGGTAGAGCCATAACAGACAACATTGTGGTGGCTTTGAATGCAAGTCAGCTTATACGGCTTCAAAACTCGACATGAGTAAAGCTTATAATCGAGTGGAGTGGGCCTTTCTATCCCCAGTGATGTGCAAAATGGGATTTGATAGGAAATGGATAACCCTTGTAATGAACTGCATCAACTCAGTCTCTTACTCCATCCTGCTTAATGGTGAAGCTCAAGGAACTTTCAAGCCAACTCAAGGGCTCAGACAGGGGGATCCCATGTCCCCTTACCTGTTTATCATATTTGTTCTTTCAAATTTATTATCACAGGCAGAAGTGAATGGTAGACTTTCAAGTGTATTAGTAGGAGGGGTCCAGTTAGAGTTAGCCATCTCTTTTTTACTGATGATAGTATGCTATTTTGTGAAGCCAACACACTCTAATGGGGGAGAATGATGAGTACTCTGAATGTATATGAGCAAGCCTCTGGCCAACAATTGAACAAAGGAAAGTCAGATATCTATTTTAGCAAAAATACAAACACTGACTGTGGAGCAAACATACTTCAAATTGCAGGTGTTACTTCCACAGGATCCTTTGAAAAATACCTAGAATTACCTACCATGGTGGAAAGGGCAAAGGTAGCATGCTTTCATGGGCTGATTGATAGAGTATGGGCCAAAATCAACAACAGGAAAACAAATAAATTGTCAGTTGGTGGAAAGGAAATGTTTCTAAAATCTGTGTTGTAAGTCATCCCTACATACACTATGGGAATCTTCTTTTTTCCCAAGTCCATCACTAACAGGTTGGACCAAGTTCTAAGGAAGTTTTGGTGGCATCTTAGTTAGGATCAATCCAAGATACATTGGGTTAAGAGGAGCTAAATTAGTCAAGCAAAAGACCATGGAGGATTGGGTTTCAGAAACTTTAACAGTTTCAACATTGCTCTCCTTGCCAAGAATGGGTGGAAAATACTACAATGCCCATCCTCACTCCCTGCCATTATCCTCAAGTAGAAATACTTCCCACATGGTTCCATGCTAGATGCAAGAGTAGGGGCACGAACATCATTGGCTTGGAGGAGTCTGCATGCTGGCTTTGAGTTACTAAAAGAAGGTTGCAATGAAGCAATGGCTCACATGTGAAAATATGGGAGGACAAATGGCTCCATAGACCATCCTTCCTTGCCCCATATCACAGACCTAATACCCCATCTCATGGGATGGTAGTTGCTTATTTGATTGGCCCCTCCCTTAGGAAATGGGATGACATGATCCTCAATGACATGTTCACTCAATAGGAAGTGGAACTAATTAAAATCATCCCCATCAGCTTGGGAAATAGAGGAGATAGATTGGTTTGGGTGGTACACAAAATGGCATCTTCTCTATGAAGAGTGGCTATCACCTTCATAGAGAGCTACAGTCAAACCTTGTAAGTGGCCCCTCTACCACAAATGCATATAAGGATCTTTGGAAAGGGATATGGAACCTGTAGGTACCAAATGGAGTGAAAATGTTCCTTTGGAGGGCTTGCAATGAAGCTTTGCCAAATTATTCTAATCTCTTTAAGAGGAAAATAAGGGAGGACAATAGCTGGCCTATATGTGGCCTTGAAGAAAAGACCTCAGGTCCTATTTTGTGGAGCTGTAGTGCAGCCTGAGATGTGTGAAGTCAAGCCTGTAGACCAATTCAAAAGATCTCCCCTGATGGAAGGTCCTTAAAAGAAGTCTGGCAGGAAATGATGGGCAAGCTACCAAAGTCATTGATGGAGGAAGTTAGCTTAATTATGAGATTAGTATGGGCAAGGAGGAATGCGTTTGTACATGGAAAGGAATTTAGACACCCAAACTCTGTGATGCATAAAGCATTGGATGATCTAAACTTCTTTAAAACCATAAAATAGAAGTATACAAATAAAATAGTAGCTAATTCCTCTGAAAAGCAGTGATGGAAACCACCTCTTGAGGGAACATACAAGTTGAACTGGGATGCTGCAATAAACCAATCATTGGGACTCACGGGCATTGGTGCAATTATCAGAGACTGTAATGGCCAAGTCCTTGGCACTATCCGAGCAAGAAGAAGTTACAACTTTTTCCCTTTCACTGCTGAAGCTTATGCTATGATGATGGCAGTGCTATTTTGCAAAGAGGCTGGCTTTCATTCCATCATGTTTGAGGGGGACTTACTTAAGTGGTGGAGAGAATGCAGAAATCAGTTACTAACTGGAGCCAAGGTGGCCTTATCATCGAGGATACATCTTTTACAAGAATTTGTTGCTTGGAGTTTTAGGCACACTAAGAGGGATTTGAACATGGTAGCACACATGCTTGCCAAGAATGCCCTATTGAATGAGTGTGATCTCTATGATTTAAAGGAGATACATCATTGTATCATACATGTTGTTCAACTAGATCTTTATAACAATGTGTTTAATCAATGAAAGTTTATCTTATTTAAAAAAAAAAGAAATGAGTGAGAAAAAAATTAAATAAAAAATATTATGTCATGGGTTGAAGAGAGCTCGAGTCATGGGAGATTACGAGAGCTAAACTAGGTGAAGTGAGAACACCGGCTTTAAAAGGATCAAGAAGGAAAATGAGTCGTTAAAGGTTGTTCGTCTTGGTGCAATGCAGTCGTTATATAAGAAGCAAGAGCTTGTATTTTTAATTGGATGTCGTCGTTTGAATAAGTTGTACGATGCCGTTTTGTATATGTAATTGGAACAAGTCAGGTGATGCCGTGTTTTCTTTCAATTGAAATGTAATACATTGACGTTTTGTTCTTTTAATTGTAAATTTATAAGTGTAACTCGCTACCATTTAGTGAAGAGGATATAACTGGAGAGAAAATGAGGGAATGCCATCGAAGTTCAACTATCATATTCATCTTCACTCTCTATATCTGTATCTCATCTCTTCCTCAATCTTGAACAGTCAAAATCGTGGGTACATTACATATTATAAAAATAAAATATTATTTTATTTTAAAATTTAATTTTGTAACTATAAGTTTAATAATAATTGTATTTGAGTGATGATTAAAAAGAAAAAAAAATAAGATAAAATAGTACGCAACCAAAACTATTTCCAATTGTCACCTCGTTAGAGCAATGCATCTAAATTTATGGCTTTTTATCTCTTAAATTTGCTGCATTAGAGTAGTCATAACTTGCTAGCTTGACATTTGAGTTAAAGAATATGTAAACCCATCTCCATCTTTGAAGTAATACTATTTATAGTAAAAAGAATATTTTGCTCCAATAATTTAGGTCCACGAAAAATAATAGTTGAGAAATAATAATTTAAATAAAAATTAAATTATTAATTAACATATGATTAATATATTTATAAATAAGAAAAAAAATTAAAAAATTAGTATTAAAAGATAATATTATATTATTATTTTGACTGATCTAATATAGAATTATGGCTTGTTCGGTTTTGCGTTTATGAAAAATATGTATTTTTGACTAAATTTTAGAGATAAGTTTAAGCTAAGTTTAAATAGTGAGTTGAGTTGAGATAAAAATTGAATAAAATATTATTAGAATATTATTATTATTTTAAGATTTAAAAAAATAAATTGTTTATTTTATTTTATATTAAAATTTAAAAAAATTATAATAATTAAATAAAATAAATTAAGACAAATTGAGACGAGTGTCTAACTGGGGTTAATCAAACCAATGCTAACCTCGCTAGGGCTACGTATTTTCATTTTTTTTAATTTTTGGATATTGTACGTAGGAAAAAAAAATGGAAAAAAATCATTACCTGCACAAAGACTGCATCGATTTGCTCAATTCGACTCTCTCTCTCTCTCTCTCTCTCTCGAATATATATTGCTTCGTTCACCGTACCCTTTCTTCCTCTTAAATTCGCAGGTATCGATTACGTACCCTCTCTTCCTCGTTGTTCATTTCATAGGTGAGAATCATATACTCACATAACCCTAATTTTTCGCCCCTCCCGCAGTCACTGACAACACTATCCTCAGCCACCATCAGCCGACTTCAGCCACACCGCTCACTGTCTTACTCTCCTTCGTAGTTAGCTTGCTCAGGTTCAAGGCTACCACCGACTCCACCCCAGTGAGCTGCCAGCCACCGTCCGCGACGCCACTCCACGGTTAGGCGATTTCTTCTCTCTCGGTGTTCAGTTTAACCAGAAACTCACTCTGTTGATACATTCAAGGCAGCCGGCCCAGCAAGCAGAAGCCGCATTCTCCTCCGCAGTGAGCTCTCGTGCGCCACCATCCACTTTTAGCAATTTTTTTTCTCTCTCTCTGCTCAATTCAATAACACCTAGCCCTTGCTTGCATGCTGAAACATTGAATTTCTCAAGGAGTAGCACGGTGAGTAGCTCTCTGTTTGTAACTTTCTAATGTCAGTTATGGCTGTCTAATTTCGGGCTATGCCTTTTTCAATCAATAAATTTTTACCTCTTACATTTATATATATATATATAGAAAAAGAAGAAGAAACAGAGTGCTATGATGATACAGAGTGAACACAGATTGTCTATAATCTGCTTGGTTTTCTTGAGCTAATTATTTGTTTTATGAGTTGGCTTAATTGACTTGACTCTTTAGCTAAATCAATTTTCGTTGTTACCTTATTAATTCATGTATTTTATGAGATTTTACTGTATAAAGTGGTGTCTAATGGCTATTAAACTTGTTTTCCTTTTAATCACTAGGCAGTAATGTATATTTTACCTTACTAATTCTTAAATTATCTTGGTTTATTTTATGATTATTTTTTTTTCTTTAAGTTGATAGATGGTAAGTTGTTTCTTTTGTTTCATTCAATACGAACCATACACACACACACACACACACATATATATATAACGGTAATTCTGAGAAGGTACACCAGTAGCAAAATATTCTGTTCCAGAATTTAGAACTTTGATTGAGCTTCTTCTATGGCTGTTAGTTCTGTTATCTTCATCTATGTGGCCCTTTCTACTTGCAGTTGGTATCTTCATCTTCGGTTAGTTTATGCATGGCTTCTTCCCTCGTAAAAATCAGTGCAACTAAACTGGAGCTGAGCGGCTCCCATTAAAGTGGGGTTTGGGGAAAAGGTAGGGTTTTGAGTGGTTTCGGTTTGCAATGGTAGAGAGGAGGAAGCCTCTGGTGCTATCGTCCACCAAATTCCTTATTCATTCCATATGTTCGTCACGACTCAGTGAAGGAGACCAAGTCTTGGTCACTGCTGAGGACAAGCTGCTCAAGGATAACGAGCCTGGGGGCTTCTTGTTGCGGGCAGGGATTCTCACATTCTCGAGGAACAATGAACACATTTTGGACCCCAAATTGGTTTCTCTCGACAACGCTGCTTTGGTCGGGCTCTCCACCTCTGCTCTTAAACGACTGTCGATAACTTCGGGCTCGCTGGTAAACAAACTTCTATCAGAGCCTTTGGTTGGTTGACCTGGCTAAAGAAGGAAATGAAATTAGTTGAAAGCTCAAACTTTTGAACTTGTTAAGTCTCAGTGCTAGAGCAACATATCATCTTATTTCGAATAGGCTTAGTTGAGTGAAAAAAAAGAAGCATAGTTGAAGTTTTTGGATCACTGTAAAAGACACTTTTCAAGAACAAAAAATGAAAATGAAATAAATTAAATATCATGATTGAAAATCTTGAATTTTCTTTTTCTTTTTATGAACGGATATCTCTTGGTCAATAATAAAACAAAATAATTCGCTAGAGATATCTGGAAATGCAATTTCAATATTTTTAGTAGTTGTATACTCCCTGTGTACTCGGGCTTGGCCTATTTACGTGGACCAATAAAATTTATTTACCTATAAAAAAAAATATATTTTTAGTAGTTGGAGCTTAGATTCATGTAATTTATATGATTTTGTTTGTATTGCTGAAAAGTTCTTATCAAGTTAGCTTGGTTTTCTACAATTTTTGAGAAACCATAGTTTTAAAATTTGAACACTCATGCAGAATTGTCTGTTGAAATTATTATTGCTTTGATTTTGCATACACAAGGTGCTCATCAAGAATATCGAGACAAATGTGCAAAGAATTGCCCAGGCTGTTGTTCTCGATCCTCCAGGAACGCAAGTGTCACCTGATTTTAGATTATCCACATACTGTATAATGCTTGTATTCCCTTCGGTTACCTTCTCTCAAAATCGTTGTCTGCCACTGGATGATGAAGTTGCCTATCTGTCTCCACTTTTGGCATTCAATCTTGACTTGCACATATCATGCTTGAAATCTCTTGTTTACAGAGGGCAAGAAGCTTTAGCGTCGTACTTCCAAGCTAAAGTAGACGAGGATTTGTCTAGGGAGGGGATTGAGGGTTCTGTGATTAGTGTAGGGTTGAAGCCATTGGATCAGTTTCCTAGATATGCTTCACACTTGAGGGCTTCTTTTGTGAAGATACCAGAATGTGGTATCCTTGAATCTCTCAAAGGAAGTTCATCTATTGAAGCTGAAGATCGTCAAGATATGATTGATTTGGCACTGCAGAACTACTTTGAAGTGGATAGATATCTGGCAAGAGGTGATATTTTCAGAATTTACATAAATTGGAAATGTAATTCAATAACGTGCATTCCTTGCAACCAGAAGTCACAAGATAGTGGTGATAACATTATCTACTTCAAGGTAAATTCTCTTTTACCAATTTATGATTGCACATATGCTTGAGGAATGTCATAGTAGTGCCAGTTTCTTATATGATATAGATATTGGCCTCAGGTTGTGGCCATGGAACCATCAGAGGAACAACTTCTTCGAGTCAATAGCACCCAAACTGCCCTTGTGCTTGGGGGGAGTGTTCCTTCTGCTGTTCCCCCAGATTTGTTAATTGCTGGACCAAAAAGTTTTGCTCCTTTGCAAGGGGACACTGTGAAAGTTTTGGCCTCTGTTCTTACACCAGCTCTTTGCCCATCATCTCTGTCTTCTAAGTTCAGAGTTTCTGTTCTTTTATCTGGATTGGCAGGTGTGTTTTATGTTTCCTGATCTGCTGCCTTTGTTCACTGTATAAATATAGTTTTTCAGTTAACCTACATTTTTCTACTATATATCATTTTCAAATAACAAAAAGGAGGAAAAGAAAATGAAAAAGGAAAAGAAAAAGAAAAATAGCTTGGTAAAAAAATGGTACAAATTGGTTTTGTTGGTGTTCTTGTGCTTGGTTCGGGTGGGTTCTAATCTGATTGCTGTTGCAGGATGTGGAAAGAGGACCGTGGTCAAATATGTTTCTCGTCGATTGGGCCTGCATGTGGTGGAATATAGCTGTCGAAGTCTAATGGCATCTGAGAGAAAAGCTTCGGTTGCTCTAGCTCAAGCTTTCAACACAGCCCAAAGGTGAGGCAATTGAGCACGATGAGTATGATATATCCATGTTTTGCACTTATAATCTATCCCCTTGTTGCTTGCTAAATAATTTTGGAAGGGAATATGCATAGATATAATTCCAACAGGTTTTTCAAGAGTTTCTTTAATAATCATGCCAAGGGAGTGGTAGCATAACATTTATGAAATAATGCCGAGCTTAGTTCAAGAAACGGTCCATAAACTCTTGATGGGGTGGCCTTCTTTGAAGTCCTTAATTGCATCACTTCTTACTTTTTATGCCACTTGGCCTCTGACCATTTCACTGAGTAATGGTTATCCCATTTCTAGCTTCTCATGAATTTGGCTTTTGTAACAGATACTTGCCCACAATTCTTCTTCTCCGCCATTTTGATGTTTTCCGAGATTTAGGCTCTCATGAGGGTTCGCCAAATGATCAATTAGGTGTCACTTCAGAAGTTGCATCAGTTATTCGAAAATACACCGAGCCAATCAATGAGGATGACGACACTAATACTAAAGGAGAACCTAATGGTGATTTTGTAAGATTCAACTATTTGTTGTGCCCTTTTCTTCTTATTGGACATTCTATCATATATTGATATAATTTAATATTGTAATTTCATGAATGACTGTAAGCTAATTGATAGAAGTTTCTTACATTTCTTTCTATCCTTTCCTTTCTTCCCACAGATGCTATTCCTGCCATCCCAAAATGGATTGGATGTATTGTTTTTTGCATTGTCCAATATTACTTGTAATTATGAATCCACTTTTTTCCCTCTCAGATTTGAACCCACCTTCCTTAGCCCGACTAAATCTATTATAGAAAGAGTATTCTGTTTATCAGTTTCATTAAAATGTGGGCCATTTATAAGCAGTTGTCCATTTTGGGATTGAAACGTAGCGTTTTCTTTTTTACTCAAAGTTATAGGAAAAAAGAACAAAAATAGGAGGATCAAAAGAAATGGTGTATGTATGGGGCAGAGAGAAGTTGGATAGAAGGCAGAAGCAAATGAACATCCGGGAAACGAACCTCTCTTGTTATGGCTGGCATTTCTTTTTGGGATAAGTGAGTGAGTGTCTCCAAGGGGAGGGAAGGGAGAGAGTCAAGCTACTGGTTCCACTTCAAGAGGCATGGCCCCTGGGTGAAGTTACTATTGTTTTAGGATATTGCTTATGGATTTTTCCTCTGAAAAAGGCATGCAGTGCAAGTGATAATTTTTATATTATGCCTCTTAGATTTTACCAATAAGAAATATCATGCCTCTTAGATGCCACACTACTGGTTTAGAACTTCCAAAAATGCCCCATATACCAGAGAGCGGTTTTTATTTTTATTTTTATATGTAACAATAGAGGGTTTTTTAAACAAGTAATAAAGAAAAGATTTCACTAAAAGGCGCAATCCAAGTACACAGGATGCGTATAACAGACACCTTTTTCTAGAATACTAGAGATGGTTTGACAGGACCTTGGGGGGGATCCAAGTATTTCTTTGCCCTTCCTGTGTATCAATGGAACCCAAGCTGGGAATGGAGATAACTATCTATGGAAATTCTTTTGCTACATATATTAAGAGATGACTTTTTGTGCGTTATGGTTTGTCAAGGGTGTTTACTCTGATACTGTGCTGATGCAGCATATGAAGGTGTTGCTAGTTGCAGCTGCTGACAGTTCTGAAGGTCTACCACCAACTATAAGGCGTTGCTTCAGTCACGAAATTAGTATGGGTCCTTTGACGGAGGAACAAAGGGTTGAAATGCTGTCCCAGTCGCTGCAAAGCCTTTCCAAGCTTCTGCCAAATGTAAGTGAACACTGTTTTCTTACGTCTTTATGTAGCTTACTAGAGTAATGGTACATTTAATGCTTCAATGGAGGTTGTTGAAAGGAATATTTTTATGGCTTCCTTGTATGGGACAAATGGGTACCCAGCTTTTTGGTACAAAGGAATCAGTAAAATGTGACATCTATTTCATTGTCCATATCATCTTTCTAGAATGGGAAAAGCTTGGAGCTGGATGGGTGCCAAATTCATTATTGCACTAGCCAATGAGAAATGACCACGTAGGCATGCTAGGGAAAATGAAGATGAGCCCGCATGCACCAAATGTTGCCTTCTTTCTCTCCCCCCAAACCGGGCCAACCCCCGGGCCCCCTCCCCCCCCCCCCCCCCCCCCTCCCGACAGACCCATCTGCATTCAACGAGCTCCCATCTCCTCCATCTGCGTTCAACGAGCTCCCATCTCCTTTCTCTCCTCCTTTCTCTCCCACCTTCAACCCCCCATCTGTGTTCAATGAATTGACAGACCTAGCCCTCTTCTTTCTCTCCCTCTCGAGCTCCCATCTCCTTGTGTTTTCTTCTATTGTATTCCTCACTTTTCCACCCAAACACAAATCAAACCCAAACACAATCTCTAAGATGTTGTAATTTCTACAAGTTGAGCAAAAGAAGCATACCGATGTACACCAAAGCAAACCAAATTAACAAACGATCGGTAATATGTGTAGATCTAAACAAAAAAATAAAAAATTCCTCAGATGGTTACAAAAACAGAGAGTTGAAAGATCTCTGAGATCTTTACACCCAGACCCGATGGCTACTTTCGCCGTCTCTGTTGAAACCACATGTTGTTTTGTGTATTTTCTGCACGGTTGCGGTTGCTCTTGGTGGGAAGCTGATGGAACAAAGAGAAGGGAGGAGAGATTAGGACTCAGTAACGGTGAGAGAAAAAATGAGAGGGAGACGTAGATAGACTGATAGAGGAAGAATGTGGCGGCTTTTGTTGGTGGAACCTTGGCGAGCCAGCGACATGAGGAGAGAAGAGGCCGTGTTGTTCAGTAACGAGGAGAGAAAGAAGGCAACATTTGGTGCATGCGGGCTCATCTTCATTTTCCTGGAGTGCCTACATGGCCGTTTCTCATTGGCTGGTGTGAAAATTAATTTGGCACCCATCCGGCTCCAAGCTTTTCCCTTCTAGAATATTTCTTTGGGTATGCCCAAGCATTTTTTTGGGTGAAAGATTTTTTAATTGAATAAGTAGTGGAAGATTCATATGGAGCCTATGAATCAACGGATTTATCCCTTCATGTGTGTTGTGATTGGTGTTTCATCATTTGCGGCCATTAAAGGTCACAAAATTTCTTATACATCGTTTTCTATGAATATATTATATTACACAACCGATTCTTATTTATTTTCTTTTGATCTCTTATTTATTTTCTTTTGATTATGACTGTTAACTTTGATGGGTTAGAATATTGCCTGTTGCAGGCTGGCTCAGAGGATTTTATCAAGGAAATTGCTGGGCAGACATCTGGTTTCATGCCCAGGGATATGCACGCTTTGATTGCTGATGCTGGTGTAAACTTAATTCCCAGGGTCAATGTTCCACATCAAAAGGTTGAGCCCAAGGAAGTAGATAGTAACCCTGAAGTTGTGCCTCAAGATTTGGGTAAAGAAGACCTGACTAAAGCATTAGAACGATCAAAGAAAAGGAATGCATCAGCATTGGGCACTCCAAAGGTTAACTAAGCCACTAAATTAGCTTCATTGCTGCTCTTAGTTCATCCTTCATAATAAGAAGTTTGTATTTTAGTTTTCGGTCTATTGTGGGGTAAATACTCTTGAGGAAATTTGCTTCTGATCTGGGATTTTTTTTTTCTGTCCCTTCATTTTACCATAGGTTCCGAATGTGAAGTGGGAAGATGTTGGTGGGCTAGAGGATGTGAAGAAATCAATATTGGATACTGTTCAGGTGGGTTTCACGTGACCTGTAAAGACTACTGGTTTTATTGGAATACAATTTCAACCCCGGACCTTCCCCCCATGCCCAAAGAAAAAGGGTAAAAAAAAAGGAATAGAGGGGTGGGTGGAGGGATATATAGTGATAATGCAACTACTGGAGCTTCTGGTTTGATTGCCTATTTAGCAATGTATAAATCAGAATATCCACTTTTTCTTTTTTTTTGGGCATTGAGTCAAACTTTACATTTTTTTGTACATACTCTAACAGCATATTTGAAACTGATATATTGCATCACGTTTGCTTGTTGGAAACATTAACCAACCAGAGTGCAGGATCTCAAAAAGTTGAACACTGTCTTTAACACCCTTTTCTAGGTTGGTCCTTTTCATCTCATTGTCCTGAAAGAGAGAATTGTATCTTTGGGCTTGTGAATTGTCAGAGCCAGTCTACTCACACGAGCTTCTGAACTTAGTGGTTCTTCAATAATATCGTGAAATTTGAAGGGTTGCTCCCTCAATTAGGATACCAAGTGTTGTTTATACTTACATGAAAAAGGTTACTTGGTAAAATCCTTAATGTAGAGTTTCTCCCTCGATTAGGTTGTAAAGTGGTGTTTATACTTCAGTGAAAGTGGTTACTTGGTATTTGAAATTGTCAACGAAGAATTGCTCCCTCAATCAAGTTACCGAGTGGGTTTATACTTCTGTGAAAAAGGTTACTTGGTATTACAAATCTTCAATACTGACCTTTATGGCTAAGTGGTACCTCTCTTCCTTCATTAAGGTGGAGATCTTGGGTTCAGCACGTGGAAGGGCGGGGATTTTGGGGTGGGAAGGCCCACCTTTTGTAGCCTACCACACCATTTGGTTAAAAATAAATTAATACAGGTTTTTTCTTACTTGTAAAAGAAAAAAAGAATTTATAATACAGGTTATTGAATAGATAATTAAAAAAATTAATGAGTGCTGGCTCAAATGGAACTTCCTGCATCCATAAACCCCTAAAGGTCATGGGTTGAAGATCTATTGAGCATGTGTGTATAATTCACTGAAAAGGAAAAAAGGAGAACATTTGATCAAAAGAGGATTATGGGCTATTGACTGTCACGTTGCTCAGAAATGTCCTTAGTGATAGATTTAATCTGAAAGAGGACAAGATATTAAGGAGGTTTAAAACCCTAGGAGGTGGCTCAAGTGGTAAGAGCCTTGGTCTTGGAGGTATGCTCTCTTCTGGTCTAAGGTTCGAACCCTTGGGTGCAAACAATTTCTAGGGGCCATTGGACTAGGGGAATTTTCCCTTAAATTATCTAAGATGCACTTGCAAGAAACTCCGTACCGAAAGCCTGGGCACCGCCAAGATTAGTAGGGACGTTGTTTGAGACACTTGGTGCCAATAAAAAGAAATATTAAGGAGGTTTGGAGAGTTGTGCATCTGTAAACATTATGGACTTATACTCCACCAAGTCGAATGCTTTCTTCTGGTTTATGCTAGGTTTCACTATAGAAATGACTAGATGACGTGATGCTGATGGCCTCCATATATCTTGCTCATTTCATAAGACATAATATGAAATTTGAGAAGTAGGCTTCGAAGTCCACTTCTAGCTTGCACAGTAATTAGTTCTGATTATTATGATCATTCTTATTTGTCATATATGCAGTTACCTCTGCTGCACAAGGATTTATTCTCATCTGGGTTGCGTAAGCGATCTGGTGTTCTTCTGTATGGTCCTCCTGGAACAGGGAAAGTACGTTCTGGCATGTCATTGTTACTAGTGACTTTTCAACTTACCTCCCCTCTCCCTCTCTGTTTCTTCTTCTTCTTCTTCTTCTTTTTTTTTTTTTTTTTCAAATTCAAGAACCTGTTTGATAACTTTTGTACTTTTTGTTTCAAACTTCAGACTTTGTTGGCGAAGGCTGTTGCAACTGAGTGTTCCCTAAACTTTCTCAGTGTAAAAGGGCCTGAGCTGATCAACATGTATATTGGAGAATCCGAGAAAAATGTTCGAGACATTTTCCAGAAGGTAAATTTTTCTTGTTTTGATATTGTCACGTGTTCTTTATTTTTCCCCAAATATGGCAGTCTTATGACCATTTTCTGCAACTCTCTGTTTATGATGCTGGGCATTGCTTTTCAGGCAAGATCAGCACGCCCATGTGTTATCTTCTTTGACGAGCTTGATTCTCTTGCTCCAGCTCGAGGGGCCTCTGGAGATTCTGGGGGTGTAATGGACAGAGTGGTTTCTCAGGTGAAAATGAATATTTGCTATAAACTTTGGCAGATTGTTTGTCTTGTTCCCTTTAGAAATACTTAAACCGGAAACTTTATCTTGTCACCAGATGCTTGCAGAGATCGATGGCCTAAATGATTCAACACAGGTGATTTATAGTACTTTTCATTCACATTTTTCCTATATCTACTGTTTTTCTTCTTCTTTAACTTTAATCCTAAAGAGAGGACTATCTTTTTCAATCTTTCTGGCTTCTAGGACCTGTTTATAATAGGGGCAAGCAACAGACCAGATCTAATTGACCCAGCACTTCTACGGCCTGGCAGATTTGATAAGCTGCTTTATGTGGGAGTTAATTCTGATGCATCTTATCGGGAGCGGTTACTCTCTCTCTCTCTCTCTCTCTCTCTGTGACACACACAAACATTATGTAAATCTTTTAGGTTAACTATTTTGGTTTAAATGGACCTCCTCTGCAAGAAGGGATAGAAATACGTTAGTCAACTTGTGATTTAAATCCCATCAAATGTGTGTATAACTTTTCAATCAAAACAAACAAATTGTGTCTGATTATTAATGCGATGTGCTTTTATTTGCATCCTGATTTTCACTTTTCAGGGTCCTCAAAGCACTTACACGAAAGTTTCAATTGCATCAAGATGTATCACTTTACTCGATAGCAAAGAAATGCCCCCCAAACTTCACGGGAGCAGACATGTATGCTTTATGTGCAGATGCTTGGTTTCATGCTGCAAAACGCAAGGTGAGGCCAGTGTGTGTACATTATATCTGGATTTATTTTATGTCAGGAGTCAGCACTACAGAATATACATCACATATATATATGTAATACATCACATATATATATATACCCCTATATATGTAGATATACAATAAAACCTTGGTTCTGACTAAATATGTAACTTTAATAATTAGAAATAGTAGAAGGCTATTTTGCTGATGGGTATTTTTGTTGGATTTTATCTTGTGCCCCGTTTTAGTTGGTGCAATCATTTGCACAATTGTACACCTAATTGTTACTGTCATGCTTCATGGTTTGTTCACTAATGAGACTAGGTACTTAGACTGGTCTACTTTCTTGTAGGTTTTGGGTGTCGATTCAGATTCTTCTCACACTGATGATCAAGCAGACTCTGTTGTTGTCGAATACAATGATTTTGTGAAGGTATGACAGTTCTTTTTCGTCCAAGTGAGTTTTTGTTCCTTTCGAATTAGCCGAAATAGAGAAGAATAGTACTAAGCAATAGAGCTCTGGGTCATGACAGTGTCATTGTTTTGGAATATGTTGAAATTAATCTATCAATTGATATGATGATGAATGATTTTTAAACAAGTTTTCCGCTTTTCACGTTAGTCTTCCTGACTTACAATTTTCATACTTGATGAATGAGAATACCAGAAAACCCCATTGAATGTTTAACTATTAGTTCCTATCAATTGTATCTGTGGTTTACTGAAATATTTAATAGTTTGATATTTTAGACTGATCGACAAATTATACATCAAGTACACTTATCAAAGAAAGTCATGTGCTTGCATGAGACGTGTTACGTGATACTAATCAGTCAAAATTTTCAGTCTAACCCATAAAAAATAGTTGAAAAGCCAGTATCTGGAGTTTAATGTGCGAATGCTTTGCCATAACTTATCAGGTCTTAGAAGATCTTTCTCCTTCAATCTCCGCAGCTGAGCTTAAGAGATACGAGTTGCTACGGTCTCAGTTTGAAGGAGCCTCGAAATGAATTCCCAGTAAAGCAATGTAAGCGATACGTATTGCATACATATGAGCACAGTGCAAGGGCTACCTCAATCTTCTCTTCATATATGTTTATGTTTTTGCAATAATTTGAAGCTGCCTTTATTCTTACACGACGAAGGGCATCAACAATTCAAACCAGTGATCGCATCTTGTTGTACTGGTATATCATGGATGACATCTTCTTGTTGTATCATAGACATCCAGTTAAGTTGCACAAAATGCTCTCATTATTTTAGAAACCAGTGATCGCATCGTTGTCACAGAAATCTCAATATGATTTAGTTTATGCATGTGCTGACATTTGGTTTCAAGGCTCCGGTGATGGGGTATAGATTAGACAATAAAATAATCTTCATTTTTCTTTTAACTAATTTTTTTATATTCCAAACTACTGAATAAAAATCAACTTCGTTAGAATTGATGTGGCGTCAATGTAGACTTTTGAGTCCCTCAGTTGGCAGTGAAGACACTCCGTGGTAGATGCAGGTAGGAGTGGTGCCCCGCAGCTACCCTGCATCCACTGCCTCGGCCATGCTTGGGTGGCGCAGGCAACCTCGCCTGCACCATGTAGGGGCAAGGTGCACTCCTGACTGGCTTAAGCCCAACCCATATATATATATATATATAATAAAATCGTTATCAAAAAGATGTCATTTCGTTAATGAATTTTTATTTTTATTTTTTATATTTATAACAAAGTAATTTTGGGGAATAAAATTAAACCTAACAAACCTCCCATGTCGTTTTGGTAACCTTTTGTTTTTCTGTTTTTATTATTATAAAGACGTCATTTTGGGGGTAAAGTTAAACCTAAACCCCCACCCCCCCCCCCCCCCCCCCCTTTTTTTCTTTTGTGCATGCTCAGAAGTCTCTCTTTCTTAGGGCTGTACAAAAAAGTCGTCAACCTTATCTGGCCGATTTTTCAACCTGACTTGACTTGAAAAGAGCCGACCTATTTACATAAAAATCGAAATCAGTCATAACTGAAACCCATTTGATGTTTAATCAGATAATACCCGATACTCCTTTTTAATCGAATTTGATGATGGTTCTACTACCATTGAAATTGAAACTGAAATGCTTATAGAATTCAACTGAGCTTTGCATGGACGGTGATCGATTCCTCCAAAAAAATACTAAGATGTTCCAAAGAATCTAATATCACTCACGAAATTTACTAATCAAAGTCAAAGATTCTAAATTTTTTTTCCATATAAAAAGAAAAAAATCAAAGAACTGATCCCAATACCCAAGAGAAAACGACTTCTTCGTCGACAATTTTTCAGTTACGAGTTGAGGAAAAGAAAATAAAAAAATTGCACAAACGGAGACGTGGAAGATTTGTAACATAAACCTCTCAGCATCGTAATCATCGCTCATTCCGAACCAAGTATGGCTATCTCAGGCATTTTCTCCTCTTCCCCTACTCTCAAAGTCCCAAAAGCCCTTCGTCAAACCCACCCGTTCCAGACTCTTCGATCGGAGCTTCAATCTATTTATAGATGATAAAATTGGTCCTTTTATTCCAGGCTATGTTCTCATGGGAGACCCAATGGGTGCTCAAAAAAGACTCTATGCATTACTGTTACAAACTCACACCCACGCCCAAAATCAACCATGCTGATAGCACTGGAAATGAGAGAGGATTTCAGCATTTCTTGACTCTTTTGGGTTTAAACTCTAATTAGAAGTTTTCTTGAAGCTGAAATGGATTGAAAATGGCAGATTCTAAGAGAGAGAGAGAGAGAGAGAGAGAGAGAGAGAGAGAGAGAGAGAGAAGTTTAAAAAAAATTTGCTTATAATAGATCTTTTTTTCCGATACCGATTATACTTTTTTTTTTTTTCTCTAGATCTTTCTAATAGGGAAAAAAGTAGAAACCCGAAATGAAAACAGGTTGGTTAATCGGTATCAGGTAACAGTTCAGAAATTATAGATTCAGTAGTGGAATTACTGGTTCGGGTCGAAACAATGGTGCTACGGGTCAGATCGGATCGACTGAACAGTCCTACTCTTTCTCATCTCTCTCTCTCTTACTTCTCTATCGCCACCCTGTCTTCCTCTTGCAATTGTAGTAGTGATGCGGCCGATGTTGTCTTCTTCTTGACTTCCTTGTTGGCTCCTCCCTCTTCTCAAATCTACTCTCCCTTAGTCCCTCTTAATAGTCGTGGGTTATTTTTACTAGTTAAGTTTTTTTTTTTTTTTCCAATTTTATGTGTATCATGTTTTGTATTTTGTTCATTGTTGTGATTTTGTATTTTGTTATAATTTTGGACTCTTTTTTTATTTTTATTTTTTTCCCAACTGTGACAATCATGTCTGGGTGGTGGACAAGGGGTCGGATGGAAGAGAGTTCCTCCCTGGCACATAGAGGGGTAGAGAAAGACAAGAAGGGAGAAGGGAGAAGACAGAAGAGAAAATCAAGGCCGAGTGCGAGATTGCTAGGGTTTTTTAATATATATATATATATGTAGTGTGTGTATATTAAAATATGAGCAGGCGGGTTGGTATGCCACCTGCGCCCCCTTCGCTATATGTTAAAAGAGTTTTGCTATATACAAGCACAGTTGCATACTAATCTGTATATCAATACTGATTCATTCATACTTAAAATTTAAATTAACACTGTTTTCAATAAAATCTATTTTTTGACCAATCACATTATATTGGTGCACAGATTAATACACAATCATATTTGTAATTATATTTTTCCATGTTAAAAATCCTCTAAATTGTACCTCTCTCATGGCAGGCAAGTTGCTTGTTCATCCCCTAATAGAACAGAGAAATGTGGCCGCCATGGTGGTTACAGATGACTTATTGCCTACCCCTAACTTTCAAAGGAAATATAAAAAATAATACAACTTGAATTCTCAAAACAAAAATAATATTAAAGAATTATACTCAAAACAATTTTTTGATTTTATAAGATTTTTATTTTTGATTTTCACGTTGGCCCTTGTTTTTTGGTTGGGCTTGATTCTAAGTTCAGCTTGTGATTTACATGGGCCTTTGTCGTTGAGCTGGGCTTGATCTTTAATTGAAGTTGTGTTTTCAGTTGGGTTTATGTTAAGTAAATATTAATTTAGATATGTATTTTACCTTTAGCTATATTATGTTTTACAAGGGCTTGGTTTTTAATTAAATAAATATGGTTACCCAGAAACTTAGTTTTACCTAAAATAATTAAGTGGTTTAAAATATGTTAAGTATTAAATTATGATTAAACTATAGTAATAGTCTACAAGAATTTTAATATTAAGTATTATTAAGTCTATTTTATGAACTAAATATTTCCACTTTATTTTATAGATTTAGATAAAAATATATTCCTTACTGGATTATATTTGAAGGACTAAATATGATATTATTGTTTAAATAATTATATGATATTAATAGTTATTAATTTTAATATATAACTTGATATTTTATTAGATTAAGTTTTTTGGTGTATATTTAATTAAGTATAATATTTGACATGTTCTTCTAGAAGATTAGTGACGATTTGTATTTCGTATAAGTGTTGAGTTACAAAATGAAATCTTGAAAGCAACCCAACGAGGTAAGTACTTGATCATAAATTACGATTAGCACATAGTTAGATTATTATTATTACTATATCCAATTCTTAATATTTTCTTTTTATGTACCACATATGTCATGATATATGTAAACATATCATTATTTATAGTCCATGATCGTGTTAAATTACGCATCACGTTTAATTCAACATTTATAATTATGTACATATTATGTATATCATGTATCTAACTTTGCATAAGACACGTAAGTTTTTTATGATCAAGTTATATAAGTTTTCTTATGATTAAGTGTAAAATAAGATAAGTTTTATAAGATGGTTATTTAGATGCATGGTATCAATGTAATTTTATGGGTGGATGTATAAGTTATAGACGTAAGCGTGATCCACTATAGTATGCTAAAATACTATTAGTGGTTTCCCTTGTGGCCACAAGATGTGGGGCCGGTGCACAACCTCGCACATAAGATTATTTGTGTTGGCTAATAAGATAAGTATAATAAGTCAGATAATTTATAAAAAAAAAAAAAAAAAAAAGGGTCATGCATGATATAAGAATATGTATGAATGATCATGATTTTAATTCTCAATATCAAATATTTTATGAAAAATTCTATGTTTATAATGTTTAGGTAGTAATGGGTTTCTTACTAAATTTTCGACTCAATTTTGATTGTTTTTCATGTTTTTAGCCACGCAGGTGAGGATGATGAACACGAGCAGGCATGCTAGTATTAGATAGAGCAGTTGATTAAATTTTAGACTTTTTAAAATAAATCATTTTTATAACATAAAAGTTTATTTAGTGATTTAATGTTAGGTATAAGTTTCAAATAGATAAGCCACATACAAGTCATTATAAAAAAGTGGGTTCTATTAATAAAAAATAGTTTTTTTTAACACTTTTTTAGGTGTGGTCCACTATTTTATAAGGGCTTGTACGTGGCTTGTCTATTTGGAGCTTGTACAAATTATTTTTCTTCATTTAATATTATTTGGAGACATCTTTTTATGAAATAATTCTCATTTATTTTTATTAAGTATGTGATCTCTTACTGGACTATTTTTATTAGAACACGTAACATCTCTAGCTTATGCATATATGGGAAGGAGTTACAAAGGAAGACACCCAACTCCACAAGAATACCCTAAGAATTCACAACCAAAGACTACCTCTGGTCGCCACATTGTCTTTAAAATAAAAATTACATCAGCCAATCTCCAACTACAAACATTAAGTGTCCATACACCATTTAATTGTTACATCTACCATACTTGAGATTTAAACAAGTTATATGAACTCTTTTGTATCCACTTCCCTTCTGAAGCAAACTACTAAAAAATTGCAGGACCGACCTCAGGCTGTAGCACAAGAAGTTTTTAGTTTCTTCAAATGCTGAGTCTATTCCTATTGCTCAGTGGATAGCCCCTCCAAATGGTTGCTATAAGATTAATTGGGATGCTGCTATAAACAAGGAGAAGTCAAGGGTTGGCATTGGCATAATTATCCAAGACTAGGAAGGGAAAGTCATGTCCACCATGAGAATGAACAAACCTCTTTTTCCTGATCCACATCTTGTAGCAGCTCTTCATTCTGTTTTACTGGGAATTGATATTGGTTTGAGGAAGATCATCCGTGAGGGTGATGCTCTAAATGTAGTTAAAGAGAACATTGGGGTCAAAATGGTTTGATTATATCAAATGTGAAGAAGAGTCTCAACAGTTTTGAAAACTGGACAGTGAATCACATCAACAGGTCTACTAATCAAGTGGCTCATTGTTTAGCTAAGAAGACTCTTGATATAGATGATGTACTTGTTGAACTTGAAGAAATCTCAAGTTGTATTGCTACTTTGGTTTAGAGTTATTGTTTTGAATAAAAATAAAGATTTCTTTCCAAAAAAAAAAAAAAAAGTTTTAAGGATGAGATCATTAATTTAAAATCAAATTCGAAGTTCAAAATTAAAGCTGTCTCAGTTATTTCGTTTGATTGTGCATGCAAATTGTCATCAGCTTTACACATGAAGCCACATCACCATACATGCCATGCCATCACTTTAGTGCAACCTTCATTATTGAAAATTAATATTTGAGATTGGTTAATGTATAGGGCTCGGGTTATTGTTAATTAAACACTGTGGCTACTTCTTGTCATAAGCCGAAGTTGCTTACTAGACCCTTCTGCTCCCTCAACTGCCAACTTGTAATATGCCTTTATGGTAACCAAAGCAGCCATCAAGTGTGATGTCGCCTTCTAACTATTGGCACAACTTTAGAGATTTAAAACATAACCAATCATAAATCTTCATTTATACAAGAGAAATGATATTTACAGTTTTAGAATGTGTTAGTTTCGCATACTCCTTTTAAAAAAATGTAAGTAAATATGATACTAATATGAAGAAATTATTTTTTAAATGGTAGACTTCATTTGTTTTAAAAGGAGTAAATGGGGCGCCGGAACTTGTATATCCAAAGATTGTATGTAGCATTACTCTTTTTACAAATCTCCAGTATAATCTAAGTCAAACATAACCAATGAAACTTGAATCGATGCCTCTTCTTCTACCAGAGATCAACTCAACATTTGCAGTGCCTTTCAAAAGCCGAAGTATCCAATTTTTTAAGATGTTACTCCTCGTCACTCTTTGCATGGCGATAAAGCTGCACAAAGTTTGGAACAAGCGACTATTGGAGTATTCACTTTAAACAGAGTCTTTCATACCATATCATTGAAACCCCTCTTCAAAGTACTTTTTCTACGAAGTGCAACTTTCTTGCTTTTCTAGCCACCCGTCATGGTTGGCTTTTTTTAATAAGTTTTTATCCAAGTTTGATCTATGTTGGGATCTATTAGTATAATGGCTAATGCTTCTTTACAATAATATTATATGTTTTCCCATATATATATATATATATATTTTGTGGTGACCCTAATCTCCAATAGTTCTCTAGTGAGAAACCGAGGTGCCAAGGATGCGAGCCGGTCGACTGTATAACACTTTCGTTGTTATGAGTGTTATGCGCTCATATACAAAGCACACGTGTAACAAGAAGTTGCAACAGAAATAACTAAAGGGAATTAGTTGAAGACTAATCTAGTAGTACTAAACAAGTATACAAATACCCTGTCACCAATAATAGTAACATCCATATTTCACTATTGCTTGTCTCAAATATAATTACACATCATCGTAAGCTTATCGCTTACATCAATATATGAGCTATAGAGTGTTCATCACCTAATTACAATAAACATCTTGACTTACAAAAAATAAAAACCACAAAACTAAACAGAGTCATATTCTCATGTCTAAGGTTGTCAACAAACCGAGTCAAGTCAAATTGGACTTAACTAGCATGTTTACTCGATCGAATTTAAATATCTTTATTCGGACTAGGCTTGTTAACTAGTATTGTTGTTTGAATTCAGCTCGATCTTGATTAAAAATAAACAAACAACTCGAGTTCGAGTAGCTTAAACTCGAACTCAATTTTTTTCAAAATAAAAATAAAAAATTTTTGAATTCTATCTTTTGATTAGCAAAAAATTTTTAAATTTCACAAAAAAAAAAAAAAAATCTAACCATTTAACTATTCAACCAAATAGTTTTGATTAAAAGACTCTTATGGTATAACTTTTTATAAAAATAAATTAACTTATAATTATAATTAAAAAATAATAATACATAAGATCAATGTAATGAACTCAACTATTTAATATCTATATATATATATAGATATTATAAAATCAAAAGTTCTAGTTGCTTGAAATTTTATTATACAAATTATCCTATTCACACTTTGGTAACATAATAAATATATTAAATAACATAAACCATAAATAACTTAATAGCATATAATTAACTATATAAAATATAATTAACATGTAATAAATGTAACACATACATATATACACATATTACGAGCTTCAAAATGAGCTCAAACAAGTTAAATTGAGTTTATACAAATTTTGTTCATGAGCCTAAACTGAGTTGAGCTGAGTTTATACGAGTTATGCTCATTTAATATTCGAATATATATTAGTATTTACGAACATCTCATTTGTTAATGAAACTGAGTATACATGAGCCAAGCTCGAGCTATTCATGAGCTGCTCCGTTCATTTGCAACCCTACCCATGGCTACTTCTCAGGTTGGGAAGGTCTTTCTTCCTTGGGGTAACTCTCCTAGGCTACATATGCATCAAAGTCTACGATTCCGAAGAGCAAAACCGTAGTGCAACCACCACAGTGCGATCTCAATGAAACCTCGACAAGTTAAAATCCTATAATAGTACTAATAACAAAAAGGGCAATGAATATGCATGCATGAGTTCGTATAAAAAAACCTAGAACACATATTTTAAGCACAACAATAAATCACCCTCTTACAAAAACACATGTATTCATAAGTACGATAATTTTACCTTCTGAATAAAACACATCTCTAAGTATAGGGAATCACTCCACCCATTCGATATTGGGAATATCTCTACTGATCAACATGTGAAACACATTCACCAAAACATAATGAGGAATCACTCCACCTGTTCAACACGGGGAATCCCTCTAACCAGTCAACACGTGGAACACCTCCACTAAATCATCACAGAGACCACTCTACCTGAACAACATGGTGATTCCCTCTACCCGTGATATCATGTGAAGCCATAAGGAAATGCTCCATCCCATTCATCATAGGAAATCCCTCTACTCATATGAAACTTGTGGTAATGTGCTACTCGAGAATGGTACAGGAAATCCTCAACATCTAATGAGTACATAGTACATTGAAAGCACATCACTTTAAACCACATCATCTTGAAATTAAACGATCAAAGTAAGTAATAAATGAAAGAGATATGCACTTTCATGAGAGAGAGAGAGAGAGAGAGAGAGAGAGAGAGAGAGAGAGAGAGAGAGAGAGAGAGAGAGAGAGAGAGAGAGAGAGAGAGAGAGAGAGAGATGAGAAGTAGAATATGCAATCCTGAAGATACCCATAAACATTTACCTCACATTTCTAGTATCTTTATAGAAATAAACCTACCTTAATAGTATTCTAATACCAAGGTTGCACTGGTGGTGCCGATTCTTTAGTTGGTGAAGACCCTGAGTCTTCTGCTTCCTTGAAGTCTTGAGTAGAAGAAGAAAGAAAAGAGAAACACTTTGCAATCTCAAAAGTGAGATATCGACTATTATCCAATAACTATTATATGATAGAACTGCCAGTTATAATTTTGACAGATTCTGATGTTTCCTTTGACCATTGTCTTACTTGAATGAGAGACCTTTAATCTCGATCATCCATTTGTCCTCTAGACTTGAAAAATGGTAGTCGACTGATGGGACAAGGCGCACACATCTCTACAACTTGCCTTGGAACCAAACTTGCAGTCCTCCTTCTTATGAGAGTCTCTCACATGATGTGAGGCCATATTTATGAGGTCAAACGATATGGCTTGCAAGCCCGTATTCCCTCTTCCCATGAGTACTCCTGCTATGACGTCCTTAATGGACCATGGGCCTTGCGTATGACACCTATTGCCCTTTAATCTCCTCTGTGTTACCTCAGAGTGTTCCCAGCTTTACACCGGGTTTGTCCTCACCCATTGCTCACTTTTCATATTGTCAAAACATCCTTTACTCGCCTGGTGTAGGGCAAACCTTTCTTTGTCACCATGTGTTGTCCTGCATCTACTAAGCTCTCTCAATTGCCTCTTTTCAACTAGCATTTTGCCCATGTGAGGTGATTCTTTCTCTCGTTTTGGCACTGTCATCACATATATTAATGAAATATATGCATGGTGTTCATTTATTGTAAGTGGTTTCTAAAGTTTGCTCGAAACTGTAGTTTGTTTGCTGAAGGTAAAAAAGGATAGCAGAACACTACTCATATTGACGTTTTGTTTTGTAGTTGGAGGTGCTAAAAGGTAAAATTAAGGCCTGCAAATCATAAGAGGAGGTTAAACCGGTTTTATATTTAATTTAGTTCTTTCTTAGATTTTATAATTTTATATATTTTGCAATATTTTTTCCATTTCATTAGTTTTTTTATTATTTATATTAACATGGCATGATGATTGTGATTTTTAATTTTTAATTTTTTTATAACATAACTGTGTATACTACTATACTAACGGAATTGTGATGGAATAAATCATTTGAAGTATCACCTTAGTCCAAGGACCAATTCTCTCTATTTTAAACTACAAGTACCAATATGTAAAAAGTCCCAGCCCTTAGACTTAAACATTAGACTTAAACAGTAATTTACCTTATCTTAATTAAAACAAAGAGAATGAAAGAATTAACTTGAATTTAACCGAAAGCTTGTTTATAGACATAACCGTCCCATCCTTAAATTAGATTTTGGTCAAAATGGAAAGGGTTAGAGCACATATCAATAGAGAAGCGGGGAGTGTGTGAGTGCTCATAGGCCTATTCATCCAAGTCTGATTTTTTTTTTTTTCTCCCTCTTTTTCTAGCTCAATCCGAAATTCGGATAACTGGATTCTGCTTACAAGTTTTGGCCTTGAACAAACTCAGGTTGGTACCGCTTTAAAAAATCTAGGTACACCTAGTCCATGTACCAGGTTTAAAACCCAAAACCTCTTCCTTGTTTGAATGTTTTGATGCCTACCCTGATTTCTTTCCCATTCCATTTCCGCCCATCTATTGTGCATATATATATATATATATATATATATGTATATATACTTTGCAAGTTGTGAATCTTTTCATCCAAGTGTTTGTGTCTTAATCGATAAAGGCGATGGGGCCTGGTATCAGGCAAATTGGGGTATTTTGAAGGTAAGGATTTTTTTTTTATTTTTAATAAAAAAGTTGGTTAAATGTGTAGAAACCTTTTAGAGAGACAATTTTCTGGGTTTCATAAAAGTGGTAATTCCATTGAAAAGTTTTTTTGGCTGAAAGTGTTAGTAGATATATTTTTATTAGAGTTCTAAACAAGATGCTGTAATACACTGACAATATATTTAAGTTTTGCCTTTTTTTAAAAAAAAAATTTATAAGGTTTATTGCAATTTTTTCTTACAGAAATCAAGATAAAATGGCTTGATGATATTAGTTTTAAAACAAATTTTAACAATATTTTCATAGATTTCTCTTCACAAACGTAACCTAACCCAAAAAAAAGGTACAACCCTGAAATCCGGATTTTGGATTTTTAAAACCGATTTCCTTCAGATTTCAAATTTGAAACCTGGATTCCCAGACTACAACCATGATGAACAGTACTAAGCGCTCGTACTTGGATTGGAACACACAGATCTTCATTAAACTCGGTTCAACTCGTTACACACACGAGTCATCAATTCCAAAGAGTAATATTTTACTTTGACACAAAGAAAGACACAAAAGTAGTTCCAGGACAACGAACCATACTTTGACCATGGACGATGCAACATCATCTGAACATAAGAGGGGCCAACAAGATTCCTTCTTTTATTTCCAAGGCAGCTTTTTTATTTCTTTCCACGCAGTTTAGCTCCTAGAGCCCTCTCCAGCTTGGTAATGATCTGTTGATTAGGAATAGCTTTACCAGATTCATACTCCTGGATGACTTGAGGCTTCTCATTAATCATCTACAAACAAGAGATGATTTTCATTTAACAGGTCGAAATATGAGAGAGAGAGAGAGAGAGAGAGAGAGAGAGAGAGAGAGAGAGAGAGAGAGAGTTACTTGAGCAAGCTGAGACTGTGTAAGCTTCTTTTCCATTCGGGCTTGCATAATAGCTTTCTTTAGTTCAGTTGGTACCCGGTCATCTACACTCATTTCAGATGAGATATAAACATTAGATCCTATAAAAATATAGATGAGCAGACTACTGAAAATGGGAAAAATAATTCTGTAAAGATTCCATCCCATGCATTTACTTAGAAAAAACAAAACGCCACAACAGGTCAAGCAGAATGCAAGGGTCCGTTAGGGAGAGAGGGGGAGCAGAGCCTGCACAAAACCTCCACCATGTCTCCGTGAAACCAGACAACAATCAATCAATCTAATTCCAGACAACCCAGTTATTCAGATTTTTTCCCTTCTTATTATGATTTTAGTATATATTTATTTTGGTTTAGTAGACGTAAGCTGGAGTTCAAATTCCAATTAGAATTAAAATCACTAGTTGTCTATACATATGAATGTTTTTTTTATAAGTAAAAGATTATATTAATAATAATGAACATAGCCCACAAGAAGTATACAAAATGTAACACCTAATTAAGAGGAAGAAGTAGATACAGTAAAATATGAAAATCTAGGCCACTAAAATCGATGACTTTAGCCCATAGGAATAAAGTATTAACAAAGAACAATCTAAACTCCTCCAGTGAGTGCTATCTCTCTCTCTTCAAAATTCCGATCAATTCACTCCTTCCATATGCACCATAAAATACAAATAGAAACCATCTTCCAAAGAGCTGTGATTTGTGGAATACCGCCATATTTGTCCACTTGGCCAGGAGGTTGACCACAGTAGTAGGCATAACCCAAGCTAGCTCCAAACTTCTAAAGACATCATCCGATAACAACCTAGCAACCTCACAATGGAGTAGCTGATGATCCACAATCTCGCCATTCTTTCTGCACGTACAACACTAGTCTACAACAATCACCAATGTTCCCATAAGTTGTCCATGTTTAAATCTGTTACAAAGAAGCTTTCCAAGCAAAAAATACCACCTTTAGAAGCGCCTTATTTCTCCAAATGCTTTTCCAAGGAAAATGATTGGTATGCAGGTTTGTAACAATCTTATAGTAGGAACAATAAAAAATGTATATTTTCAGGCAGGTACCCACCAAATCTTATCAGCTTCTTAGGTCCTCAACCTCATGGTGTAGAAGAGGCTGAAAAACAGAAGAATAATGCAACATCCACAAAGGAATTACACAAAATAATCCTACAAACTGACGTGATTTCATGTGATATGTTAAATCTACTTTATAATAAAAATAACTTTAAAATCTGACAAACTACATCAAGTCATGTCAATTTGTGTGATTGCTTTTGTGTAATCCATTTGTGGCTAGAGTATTTTCTCCAAAACAGAAAAGTTGCCTATTTCCCAATCATAGGCCACATGGATAAAGTTCGCATTCCATTGAATTGAGCCACCCAACATCTCCATGAGGTCCACCATTGATACCTCCTATTCACGCAATCTACGGGTGTAACGAGTCCAGTTCGGTCTAGTTTTGGACATATTTTAGAACCAAACTAGTATATACCGGTTTTGAGATTTGAACCGTACAACACCAGTTACACCCCTAAACAAATACTTCCGATTTTATCAGTCCCCTTTTTCTGGTATATTATATAGTATATATAATAAAGTATATTTTAGTATATAATAATATAATGATAATATATATTATAATTGTATTATAGACTATAGTGATATATTATAGTATATTATAATATATAGTGATATAGTATTAGTATAACTATTAATACAATAGACTATAGTGATATATGATTTTAAAATTTAATATCATATTAATTAGTAATTTATCATATATTACAAAATTATTTTATATATAATTATATATCTTATATATAAGATAAAGATAATATAAACATATTTGATACAATATAAAAAATTAAAATATATATATATGAACCAGTTCGGTCTGGTTCAGTGTTAGAAAAAAGAAAACTGGAATCAGACCGATTTTGACCGGTTTTTAAAAAAATGAAACCAGTACCGGACTGAACCAAACCCGGTACCGAACCTAACCTATTGAATTGGTCTGGTCCGGTCCGATTCACCGGTTTTTTTTCACCCCTAACGTAATCCTAAAAACTGTAGAGAATGTGTCCTTAAGGACTCTATGTCTGTACCAAATATCATGCCAAAATTTGATTCTAGATCCATCTCCCATCATGATTCTAGTGTGTCAAGAAAGAATCCCCCAAACTCTTTTGATATACTTCCAGACTGCAACCCAAAAACCCCTTGTACCTCCATAGTGCTCCGCCCCCCCCCCCCCCCCCCCCCCCACATACCACCATATTTGGAATCAATCACAAACTTCCACAAAGCCTCCATCTCATAGTTACACCGCCATAACCATTTCCAAAGAAGAGTGATTGAATACCATCAAATTTCTAATCCCCAACCCACTAGCAAAGATTGGAGAGCATACCCTACTCAACTTGAATAGGTGAAACTTGAACTCATCACCTGACCAGCTCCAAGGGAAGTCACGTCGAAGCTTCTCAATCTGGTTTGCCACAGTGATCTTAATTAATGTGGTACTACAGTCCTATTGCCTTTCGACAAATACTATCTCTTCCAACCTATCAATCTGCATTCGACTTAACAGTAGAAACAACCCAAATCTAAGTAGAAACAAGACTTAACAGTAAAAATATATATATATATATATATAAACCCCCTATATGTATGATAGGAAAATTAAGCTAAGCAATTCACAAACTCATATTAAAACTTAAAACACAAAGATTTCCCAGGAAATAATTCTTACAAATTCACAATTTGAAAGATATAATACTTTTTAGAAAAAACAAATAAAGATATAATGCCTATCATATCAACAACTTGAGATTCAATGTCTATAGTAGAGCCAAAGGGAGATTCAGTGGTAATTGCATGAATAATATGAAGTATGAAGAGACTCAGAAAAGTAGCTGTTGTAGGAAAAATCTACTTACGAGCAAGGTTCTCAGTTTCATCATCCAGCTTCCTTGTGTTTAGAGAAGTGCCGCTAGAGGCAGCTTTATTTGTTCCGGCAGTAGCTGGAAATATTAAAATAACTATTACAATGGAGCATTCAAAAATCTATCCACGATTTGCTCGAGACATAAGATAAAAAGAGCTTAGAGCACCAATTACCCACCACACTTTCATAAATACACCAACAGAGAACCCTACAGCTAAATAGAAGAAAGGAGGACGACAATAATAAACAATACAGAACTTAGTAGAGCAATAATATAATTTTACGAATCATTTAACACTATAATAAACCTATTGACATAAGACACAAGTTATACCACACAAATAGAGTTACGACAAGATAATACGACAGATACCAGTATACCACTTCGGTGGATTGATTGCAACTCAAGAGGAGAAGAGACATTTATCAAGCTGCAAGCGGGCGCGCACGTAGACAGATGCCAGTACCAGAAAACTAAAGCTCTTCATGAGACAGGAGAAACAGCCTCACTTTATATTAATAAATCCCACAACACTCGGATTATATTTGTTTCAAGCATGCATCATTTTATCATCTTAACGCTAAAATAAACTAAATATCAAAATAAGGGTGAAGAAAAAATTAAATTAATTAAAAAAAAAAGCACATGCTGTAATAACAGATTTATATGTCTTTAATGATGTTTAAAAGAAATCCTAATTTCATTAACAAAAATGTAATGAATATGAATCAATATTATCAATACCCTAACTATCACAAATACGATAAAGTTTATCTTCAGAAGAAAATGACATAAAAAGCCAAATTTCAACTTGTAGAAATTTGTTCTCATACAGAAAGATTGATTTGAGTGCAGGGATTATAAGGAAAATACGGACATTTCTTAATGGTTTCAATCTCGGCGCCGGCGCGGCGAGCTGCGTTGACAGCTTTCTCGTCCTTCTTGGCGGCGGCGTTGGGGGCCTTCTTGCGGATCACCACCGGCTCCCAGTCCTGCGAGATCGGTCCGATTCCTGCCATGCTCTTTGCGCTTCTGCTTTTGTCTCTCTTTCTCCCCTGTAGTCGGTGTTTGCTCGCGCTGTGGTTTTCGGGGCTTTGCAACAAAGGATAAGAAGTAGTGTAATATATTAATACAAAATATATATATATATATATTTATATATAAATACCAGAACCTTGTGGCGCACGTCTATTTCTAATTTTCTACGAGACGCGGCCCAACATTTGGAATCTCAGATAGTCAGATTTTTTGTTTTTTATTTTTATTTTTCTTAGATAGACAGAATTTGGGATCGAGATAATTTCTATTATGTTTTATATTATCTTATTTTATCTAATTATTAAAATTTTTTTTAATTTTTATATAAAATATAATAAATAATTCAATATTTTTAAATCTTAAAATAATAATAATATTATTAAAAAATATTTTATATAACTTTCATTTCAAATTATCTTATCAAAATTTCCAATCCAAATCTCACCTTAGAACATGAAGCCTCATTTAAATAAATGAAATGAAAATTTTAAAAATAATAGTGAGATAATTTATAAATAATAATGAGTCTGAGATAATTTGTGAATATTAATATAAAAGTTTAAGTTAAGATGTTTTGTAAGATTTTAATAAATAAAAGAAAAAAAAGTTGAATAAAAATATTATAAATTAAAATATTGTTAAAATATTATTTTTTTAATATTATTTTTATTTTACGATTTGAAAAAGTTAAATTGTATTTTGTGTTTTGTTTAGAAGTTTAGGAAAATTATAACGATTAGATGATGATTAGATAACAAGTTGAAAATTTAAAAATTTGCAATTGAAAAGTATTTATGTTTGAATGGTGCTTGGATGTTGAGATAAAATGAGTTAGGTTGAGACCATTTGTTTTTACCAAACGGAGCCTTAATCACCTTGTTAGCTAAAATTTGTCTAAGAGATATACTATTATGCTTTTTAATTTATACCACTCATTTTATTTTGACATCAAGTATGGTGCTAAATAGTTTTTAAAATCTATAAAAACCAAGGTTTTAAAAACCGTTCCGTTTCGGCCGGAATGGCCGGAATTTTTCGTGCCGGAACAGTGACCGAAACCGGATAGGTGTCTATTCCGTTCCGGGTCAAATTCCGGCCGGAATTCCAGTATTCCGGCCGGAATAGTAATTCCGGTCCCAAAAAAAAAAAACTCTCTTGTAAATAAGTTGAAAAATAATGAATAAAATTGTACTTTTAGACTTCAAATACCTCTTTCCGTGCACTAGAAGTATTGTTACTTTTAATAATCTGTCTATTCTTTAATTTTTTTCCTTTATTTTTGTGTCTTAACTCAAGTTTATGATTTTTTTCAATATATATTCATTTTATAAATCTTTAATTCTTCTATATATATACACATATACATATCACACACTTACATATATATGTATTTATTTTATTAATTGTTAGTTTATGTATACATATAAATATTTATATATAATATATAATTAATCCCGAAACGGTACACCGAAATGTACCGGGACCGAAATATTCCGTTCCAGTGCCTCGACCGGAATGGTCTCCAAAACGGATTTTAAAACTTTGATAAAAACATAAACATAAAAAGGATTGATGGAATTTACTTCGTCATTTTTTGTGTTTTAAGTGCTATTATGTTCTCAATATACATTTTCTAAATTTTTTTAACAAGCCACATGGCATTGTGGTATCACGTTAAATGGATAAAGTAAGTGGTATAAATTATGGGACATAGTAGCATTTCTCTGTCTAATATTATATATTGCATTACTCTTTGTCTAATATTATATATTTTACTTTTTATCTATCTCACTCATAACCTAATATCACATCAGATTATCCATCTAAACTCTATATAATAATAAAATATAAATAATTTTAAATTTTTTATTTAATTAATTTTTATCATATTTTGTCGTTTTACCAATCATACGATAATTTTTAATGAAATAAAATATATTTTATGTTAAGTTTCATAATTTATAACGTGTACTTTTTCTATGGTTTTATATTTAAAAACATAATGATTATTTTGTTTATTCTAATTAAATTATTTTTTTACTTCTGTTTTCAATGATCATTTAACTGTAATATCTAAAATTCATTAATTACACTCATCTAAAACTTTATAGACATGCCTTAATATACCAATCGAATTTCTATATTTTTCATCCAATAATCTTCTTTTATTAACATTTCTTATATCAAACAATCATATTTATAATTTCATTTTCACTTTTTCTTATGCCAAATTTTCTTTTGTCTAGGCACTCACATTTTTTGTGATAGCTAAACAATCTCATTGAAATTTTATAAATAGATCAGGAGCTCTAAGTACTTCTCACTCATACGAAACCAAGCCTCTTGAGATTTTTTATCTCTTTCTTTTCTAATTCTTAAAATTACAACATTCTCAACTCTTTATAGATTTATCTTGGAGTAGTGATCATATTTTATATGACGCTTATTATTCTGATAATAAATGTGACGCCCCCAAATCCCCACGTCCGAACACGGGGAAATCGAGACGTCTGGATGGTGACAACCCGGATGACCATCCTATCGACGGGTGCCAAGTGTGTGCAAAAGCAACAAATGTGCACGAAAGAACACGCAGCGAATAACGAAAGTCATAACTAAGTACCAGAATTTTTTCTCAACATAATACAAGCTGTTTAAACATACATAAATAAAATATTACAAAACACAAATACAGTTTTAAACCAAATATAAAGCATAGCATCAGCAACCCGGCGGAGCCGCATCCTTGGGCTCAGCTTCCTCCTCTTCGTCATCCAACTCTGCACCAACAGCTACGGAACCAAAAATGGCACCGCAGGTAAGTAAAACCCAAACACCACCAGATAAAAACACATAGAACTCAAACAACATGGATGCAAGAAAAACCAATGCACATGCCCCGCAAAACCACATTTTTTCCACGCACGCCAAAAACCCATTTGGCCCAATAAAAACATATTCTTAAAAACCACGCCTCGCCATTATCCCAGATAATGGCCCAAACCACCATTTTCCCAGAAAATGGCTCAAAAGCCTTAAAACCAAAACTCGCCATTTTCCCAGAAAATGGCCTGCATCCGAAAACCATAAAAACAAATCGGTTATGCATGCACCATGATCTCCCCTAGGGATCATCCGCACACCCTGGCTCTGTGCCACACCGCAGGTAACGACTACGCATGTGACACCTAAACGAGCGATGCCCAGACTCGCGCCCCGCGCGTACCTGGCCAGGCCATCCTCTAGCCCTCGCCAGCAAAGGGCCACGGAGTCGGTGAGTAGAGCGATGCCCAGACTCGCGCCCCGCGCGTACCTGGCCGGGCCATCCTCTAGCCCCGCTCCCGTCGTCGCCCAGCGATAACTCAGGGGACGTCACTCAGTATTATCCACTCCCGAGTGACCAGAGGAGCTCCACCGAGATAATAACTCATCCCAGCTTGGGCTCGTGAACACACGCACCCGAAAATCCATTCACGTCAGCAAAACAGGGTTTCTCAAATAAAATAAATACACAAGCATGCGCCATGCAAATGCAATTATCAATGCTCCAAAACAAACAACCAACCATAAAACAATAAATCAAGCAACTCCGTCCTCCATCCATCCGACCCCCGAACTCCTCGGACTCAGTCCGGAATCAGCCAACCAACAAATAAAATAATTGAATGAGCAATATATTTTTAAATCTGAAAATAGGGTTTGGAAAATACTTACAGCGCTGTACGGTAATTTTAGAAAACACCCGGCGTTGCAAACGGCGAAGAAAAAGCAACGTAACAGTGTAATTTACACTGTTGTCGTGGGTAATAAATTACCCATTTTCGAACGGGGACAAACCAAGGCTCGGGATTGATAGGGAATGGCCTTGAGATATTTATGAAGCTAAGGGAAATGAGTTTTGGCCGTGGGTGGTGGTGGAAATGGCGGTCGAAGGCCAAAAAAGGGCTGAACGGAGTTGAGCTCGTGGGAGCTGCTCCGGCAACGGATCGAGGCCGGCAATGGGTGGTTTAGGTCGGCAAGAGGTAGGGGAAGAAGCTGTGAAAAGATGGTGGCCGGAGGTGGTGCGACGGCGCCGGAAACGGTGAAAAACCGTATGGCTTGGAGGAGCTCGTGGCGACTAACGGTGGCTCGGATGGAGGTGAAACTTGGTGGGGATGTTCACCAGTGAGAGGGGAAGAAAACTGGGTGGATGGTGTCGGTCACGCCGCCGGCGAGCGGCGGTTCTGGGCTGCGAAAGCAACTGGCGACAGGGGCAAAAACAGAGCAGGTGCAGCGACTTCCGGCGGCTCTCGAAAGCTAACGGCTGGTCTGATGGCTCTGAAAGTTGGTGGGGATGATCTCTGGTGGAAAGGGAAGAGAATGGTGGTGACGGCGCACCAAACGGTGGCCGGACGGCGGAGAACTGGCCGGTCAAAGTGGCGGCGACGGGAATGAGAAAAAGGGGCAGCTGGGCGTACGTGGGAGAGAAAGGAGAAGAAAGAAGAAGAAAAGAAAGAAAAAGAAGGAAAAAGAAAAGGAAAAAGGGAAAAAGAAAAAGAGGAAAGAAAAGAAATGAGGTCCAATCCTCACTCCGGAGACCAAAAACCGATCCGCCGAAAACGATATTAAAAACCGTAAAACGACTAAAATAAATTAAACACATCAAATAAATTAAAACCAATTAAAACACATTAATTTAAAATAAATAAACCAATATATTATTCAAATTAAAAACAACCCTTCAGTGAAAATACACGTAAAAACGGGGTATCACATCCTCCCCCCTTAAAATAAATTTCGTCCTCGAAATTTATGAAATCAAACATCAGCGCCAAGCAGATACAATATACAACTTAGATTATACTTGAAAAAAAAAATCATACTATCAACCATTTCCACACAAGTATGAATAAAGCTCTCTCCAAATATACTCCTATAAGCAATTCCATCACATTCGCACTAATCTCTCAGAGACGCATCATGTCTAGAACTCTTAAAGCGGCCACGTAAACAGAAATCACCATATCCACAAGAACTTCAAAACCGCACCCAAGTAAATTCCAACAATTAGTATCTTTCCACAATAAACTGTGTTAACCTCAATCAGCTCCTGTGTTATAACCTCCAAACCTTCATTATACACTATATCTTGGTAACCTAATAATCACTTCCAAAATAAACCATCAATCAACATAATTTGTACAACCAAATGATTAACTTCTGACTAAAACTTTAAGTCATCACTAATTTTCCAAAATCAGCACAAGATTTAAACACCTAATTATCTCCAAAATATCACGCTTCCATGCGCACTCTGATAACTCGCCAAAATGCAAAAAGACTATATCCTCATAAATTAACACCCTTGAGTACAAGCTAACTCTAACACCTGAAAGCAAGAAAATCCTTTACCACACTTTGATAGAAAATAAAATCTCCCAAAATCATGAATCATCACTCCTATCCCTCAATTATCTCTAGCTACCTTAATCAAATCAAGATTCCTCAATGACACCCATGATCCTTAACAAAAAGACAATATCAATCAATTGCAACTTCCAAATTAAAAACAAGTAACATTATCTCAAAATACGCCAATCTCATCTAAGATAAAGAACATAAGGCTCGAATCCATCCCGACCAACTAATAAAGCACCTATAACTCCTACCCAACAACTTACACTATCAAGATCATCACCTAAATTCTGAATATCGTCTAAATTTAGAGATGACTAAATACACTACGAACCACGATTGAATTCACCATAACCTTAATGAACCCTTCTTGAAAACTCACTTACCTACTTCCATTCTCATAACCCTAGTAGTAGCACGACTATTTCCTTTAATTGCATACAAAATTAAATCTCAAGATAGGCCATGCTGTTCATATCTCCAATCCATCAAAACTATTGCACTACCCTCCTAACTCCTACTGCTTATTACCTCACGTACCTGCTTAGGCTAATCACCGTTGATTCCCCAACTTCCACTTTCAAGATTTTATTATCCACTACACATTGCGACCCAACAATCTCTCAAGTTAAATAAAATGTCTATAACTCTCCCAACTGGACACTCAAACTCCAAAGGAAAGTATAGCCTCAAAATTTAAATTCCTATGTGACCTCAAGTCACAATTAATTCTTAGAGATAGTCTCAATAATTAATGCCAACCATCACTCCAATTGGTAACCCACTTCAACTCTACACTCCGATCAACTCACCAAGAACTCGAAGTTATGATCTATTGAATTTAATACTATCACATCTAATCCACTTCAGTACTCACCAAAGCCACTTCTCTCAAGCCAAAAAGAGACTAGGATTTGTACTCTCCGAAATCCATACACCCTCACCACCACTATAAATGGATCTCATGTACCCTTAGCTAAGATCAATAATCATTCTAACGTATAAATGATCCATTATTTCCATTTCCAACATCCGTACCTATATCGTCAAAATAAACGAAAATCATTTCCCAAAACCTGCATCATCTATTATCCTCAACTCGGTATGAATCAATCCTAAAACTTATCACTATAACCTCGAGCTATAACAATTATTGCCAACCTACATTCCATTGAGTAACACGCCTAGACTGAACACTCCAATCGATTCACCACTATCACGTGTCGATCTCATACGTCCTTAGCCGAAACCAATAGTCATTCTAACGTACAAGTAATCCATTACTACTATTTCCATCATCTGGACTTACATATGCAAATCAACATGAATCATTCCTATATCTGCTTAACTTATACCCTTAACATCAGCAAATAGTTATCGCTTAAAGCTTTGTACTGAAAATGACCTTAAACCTGCTAATAATCCGTTCCCAAAAGTCTCCGGAATATGAGGTCTCAACTTCAATCGAATTCAATACCAACAATTAAACTATTGCTTCCAAAACCTCAATGGATCTATTTCTTCCGAACCGACAAAAATCATTTCCTAAAATCGATTGCTATAACCTCGAGTTAACAATAGTCATTTTCTGAACTAAGTCAATATCTACAATCCTCAAAGAAGTATATGAGCTAGATCATTACCTTCCATTCTCAAAGAAGTCTACTCTAGAAAAATTTTCATATCAATAACTCAACTCTAATCAACCCCATTTTAATGGTTACAAACTAATCACTCACCAGAGTAGATCAAGCTACAGCACTAAGTCTGTAAAACTAAGAACTCAATTCTTATTATAAGTCAATCCTTCTACTCTGCAATTCTAAAACCTTAAATCAAATAAGAATCATCTTCCGGAACTTCTAAGATCAAACAACTTACATCCCATAATAGAAAAAAAAAAAAAATCAACTCCCAAATCTTTCAAATTCTAAAACATTAATAGATAATAAATCATTTTCTGAAATCCTCAAGATTGATGGCTTTAATCCAAAACATTCACCTTAAAAGCTTGTAAATTTTAAAACCCAAATTGCCACCAAATTGCTCATTCGAATCAGCGAAATTAAAACTTGGAATTTAATTATTTCCTCCAAAGCTTGTCGAACCTAAAACCTTAATTACCAAAATCTTATTTCCTAAAATCTATAAGGCCTCAAACCTTAGATAAAACTATCTTAAACCAATCCTTAAAGTTCGTTGAACCTACACTCTCCTATTCTATAGCTTCATTACATAAATTCTACAAAACCTAAGACCTCAACCATCTTAAGCGACTTAAAGCTAACTCCCCTCCTTAGATGCAACTTACATTCCTACTCCCAAGAAATTGTCTAATCCATGTCGTTTCCTTCTAACCACAATATTATAAAAGTAACCCACCTCTATAAAATTCAACCCTACTTCACTAAGTATTTATTTATTTATTTATTTATTTATTTTTCCTATCACGACATTCTCAATAGTACTGTCCTCCTGCCATAGCACAATCATCAACCCCACTTTAACTTCGGACAAAACAAAACAAAACAACTTAAAACAAAAAAAATAAAACAAATAAACAACATACTTGCAATTCAAATAAAATAAAATCAAACCAAACCAAATCAAATGGAATTAAATAAAATAAATTCAAATCAAATCAAATCGAATCAAGTTAAAGAAAAACAAATCAACTTAAATAAATTAAAATAAATTTAACACCAGCTTTTAAAACTTTCTGGTACTCCACCTATGGGACATATGGTTTTACCCAGAGCCAAACCGCTCTGATACCACCTGTGACGCCCCCAAATCCCCACGCCCGAACACGGGAAAATCGAGACGTCCGGATGGTGACAACCCGGGTCACCATCCTATCGACGGGTGCCAAGTGTGTGCAAAAGCAACAAATGTGCATGAAAGAACACGCAGCGGATAACGAAAGTCATAACTAAGTACCAGAATTTTTTCTCAACATAATACAAGCTGTTTAAACATACAAAAATAAAATATTACAAAACACAAATACAATTTTAAACCAAATATAAAGCATAGCATCAGCAACCCGGCGGAGCCGCATCCTCGGGCTCAGCCTCCTCCTCTTCGTCCTCCAACTCTGCACCAACAGCTATGGAACCAAAAATGGCACCGCAGGTAAGTAAAACCCAAACACCACCAGATAAAAACACATAGAACTCAAACAACATGGATGCAAGAAAAACCAATGCACATGCCCCACAAAACCACATTTTTTCCACGCACGCCAAAAACTCATTTGGCCCAATAAAAACATATTCTTAAAAACCACGCCTCGCCATTATCCCAGATAATGGCCCAAACCACCATTTTCCCAGAAAATGGATCAAAAGCCTCAAAACCAAAACTCGCCATTTTCCCAGAAAATGACCCGCATCCGAAAACCATAAAAACAAACCGGTTATGCATGCACCATGATCTCTCCTAGGGATCATCCGCACACCCTGGCTCTGTGCCACACCGCAGGTAACGACTACGCATGTGACACCTAAACGAGCGATGCCCAGACTCGCGCCCCGCGCGTACCTGGCCAGGCCATCCTCTAGCCCTCGCCAGCAAAGGGCCACGGAGTCGGTGAGTAGAGCGATGCCCAGACTCGCGTCCCGCGCGTACCTGGCCGGGCCATCCTCTAGCCCCGCTCCCGTCGTCGCCCAGCGACAACTCAGGAGACGTCACTCAGTATTATCCACTCTCGAGTGACCAGAGGAGCTCCACCGAGATAATAACCCATCCCAGCTTGGGCTCGTGAGACACACGCACCCGAAAATCCATTCACGTCAGCAAAACAGGGTTTCTCAAATAAAATAAATACACAAGCATGCGCCATGCAAATGCAATTATCAATATGATTGTAGCAATGGTGGTAGAACAAGAACAAATGGCTATCGAGGGAGCATCTAGTTTACGTCGTCCTCCTACTCAACATCGTATATTCATCTCACATTATCCATTGGAAGGCCATCAATGTATTTTCTATAATTACTTTGATTAACTACCAATATATTCTTCCAACGTTTTTAGAAGGAGGTTCTAAATGAGTCATGATCTATTTTTATGCATCCATTATGCAGTAGAAGCTTATAATGATTTTTTTGTCTAAAAAATATATGCGAGTAGAAGATTTGAATTGTCTTCCTTTCAAAAGATGACTGTAGTAATTAGAATGTTCGCATATGAAATAACGATAGATCTTATGAATGAATGTTTAAGGATTAGAGAAAGCGTCTTATGGTTGAGTATAAAAAACTTGTTAAGGCAATTGTGGCAAATTTTTTTTTTTTTTTTATAAATACTTGAGGTGATAGACAGCAGTGATATAGTAAGATTACTAGATGTTGAACAACGGTGTGGGTTTCTATGAATGTTTGGGAGCATTAATTGCATGCCCTATAAATAGGAAAATTGTCCAAGTACTTAGAAAGATATGTACTCTAGTAATATAGATAAACCAACTATTATTTTAGAGGTCATTGCAGCTTACAATTTTGGATATGACATGCTTTTTGGGTTTACATGGATTTCATAAGGACATCAACGTTCTAAATTAATCTCATGTATTTGCTACGCTAGCCCAAGGTTGTACTCCTCCATGCAACCACTCAATCAATGGTCATAAGTATACAATGATATATTATCTTACTGATGGTGTATATCTTTCTTGGGCAACATTAATGAAAAATATCCATGTTTCACAAGGAAATAAAAGAAAATATTTTGTTGTAGCTCAAGAGTCAACAAGGAAATATGTGGAACGTGTATTTGAAGTAATTCAAGCCAAATTTGAAATTTTGAGTGGACTTGTTAGGTACTTTCATAATACGTTGTTGAAGATAAGCATCACCTATACCTTGGTGTAGACCAAAATGAATGATACTCCCTATGAACCAGTTTCATGAGATGAATTTATGAAATTTATTGAGCAAGATCATCATATTATAGACAGATGAGCTCATTATCAACTCCAAGCTTACCTTATCAAGCATATATAGAGTATGCATTGCCAAGCATAATTTTACTACAAATGAGTTTTATTTAATCTATCATAGTTTTAAATCGGATTTTATCCAATTGAGTTTTATATGATAAATAATTAATAAAGTTTAATTACTTATTAAAAAAAGACCTTATGAGCAAAGAATATTGAAAAGTGAACTTGGGCAATGAAAAGAAGAAGAAGAAGAAGAAAGGAAGACCGACTCAAAGGTGGGCAAATTAAACTGTAAGGTGAATGTGGTCAATGAATATTGCAAAGAATAAAAAAATAAAAAATGCCTTGTGGGCAATGTTATTAAAATATAATGGGATATGTAAGAGTCCAATATACTAAAGGTAATTAAACTAGGACTTTTCATCTACTTCACCAAACATCTTCTAAGACTTTCCATCTACTTCACCAAATTCAATGTACCAAACTCTACAAAAATTACAAACAATATTAACCAAACTTTGTTTCCCAAAACCACAAAATTGTACTCGTCAAACTCTACAAAAGTTACAAAACTGTATTCCCCCACCTGAATTTCTAGAAATTCTAAAAACCACCAACTCTTACAAAAGTAAACTGGTTCATGAGGAGTTACAAAAATATAGATCTACTCCAAAAATTATAAAAGAAAATTATTCCAAATTAAAAAAAAAAACTACACACCAATTATATCCCAAAATCTGTCACAATCATTGGTGCTCAACCATACAAACATTGTCTAAGAATAAATGTATTTTCAGCACATGTGACTACTCAGCCACTAAAACAGTTTAAGTATTCCATAACAACATAAAAACCATAAAAACATTATAAAAGGAGTTAATAAACATCTACATACCTCCAAAAGGTTGAGATAGAGATGGAGATTATAACTCCCCCAGATTTTCACTTGGGATCAGACGAACTCTGAAGAGTTGGAACATGCAACACAAGGTTTTCTATCCTTGTTTATGACAACTAAAAATGTAATGTACCTAGCATGTATATAAAAAAATATACAATATTCGTAACGGATAGTTTTTTTTTCCCTTTGAACAATATATAAAGTACTAGAATGCTATATCCCAAAACATTAAAATAGATTTCATAAACTGAAGATAATAGATATTTAGGTTACAACGTAAGTCCAAAAGGTTTGCAACCATAAGAATACTTGAGATAGAGCTCCCTATGTACATGCAAAACTAAGGTAGCTACTAAGCTAATCCATTGAGTAACTCACGCAACTCAATCAAGGACGTCGTAATACTATCGATGAAACAGAGTATCAAAGCGATGAGCTCTACATCATGTCATCGTTGTCCAATTGACCATCTCTAGCCAATCACATGCCGCGTCTACTGATCCTTGCACATGATCTACCATTTCGAGAATGATAGTTAGGATTACTACGGTGAGATTTAAGTACAAATTTCAGCAAGTTAACAAAGAACTTAACTAACAGCTTAAAATGTATACATGACAATAAAAGTATGAATGCATAACATAATCATCAATAAGCTTGGGGTGATTTAACAAATAGCATGACATGTGCTGACATGACTTGAACTAACATGAGAAAAACTTCAACATAATTTGAATTGAACGTGAACTGAACTTGAAGCTGAACGTGAACTTGAATTGAAACTGATCATGAACTTGAACATGAAAAAACATGAGCTTGAACTGAAATTGAACCTGAAATTAAATCTGAAATAACATGAACTTGAATTATATTCTTGTCTCATGGGGTTGCCATAATGATACTTGAATAATAATGACTTGAATAACAATTTGACTATATGTGGATGTAACATGACTAGACTTGGGAATACTATTTCAGAGACATACTTCGAACTCAATATATGATGTGGCGTGAAATGAAATAACATATGACATGGCATAACATATCACGACATGTACGTGAGATGAATGTCGTGACATAACATGAAACATATAACATTTTGTGACATGACATAATGTGTGACAAATGATATTTTATGCCATGACATAACATGCAACATATGAGCATTATGTGACAAAATAAAATATGTAACAGATAAATATTGTATGACAGAATATATTATGTAACAAATAAACATGTTGTGACGTGGCATAGTAAGGGATATATGATAACATAAGTACATAAATAATAGCTCCCTTACCAACATACGTACACAGTAATCTGACAATAAATTAAAAGCTAACTTACAATAATCATCATGTTACAGAATAAAATGCACGAAGCACGGGACATTGTAAGTAGGGATTTCTAAACGTTAGAAGCTCATCACTAAATAGTTTAGAAACATAAAATACTATCTTAGAGTAAAATTACTATTTAAGTTCTCTACGTGTGGGAAAATAATCATTTTACTCATAACTTAAGGATTTCATATCCTAACTCAAAAACTCATTAAAATTTATATTTCTCATAGAAATTTTATCCTAAACCCAAATATCTAATTAGAAGAAATTAAAAAACATCACAACTATATCAAACATATAAAGGTCGAATAAATGAAAGGCCAAATCTCTTGAATTTTGTTGTAATTCTATCAAACCTAATTTGCTTAAACCTAATTATTGCAACTAACAAAATTTCACTTCATAAAATTACAAAACTTTTTAATACAAAACTCCAAGCTTTTTAACTAAAAACACAACCATTGATTTTCAAGGTTTTATCTTTTTTTAAAATAACTTCAAGAACTCTAAAAGTCCAAAAACATTCTTCCAATATATTCATAACATACTTCTAAGAACTAACATGTTTTGAATCATCAAACAAAAATCACAAAATTTACAAAAATCCATCACAAAACTTTCGGCCTTAACATTTTCACCAAAACCGATTCTTTTATGGTTTGGTTTTAATCAAACCCTTTGATCTGAAACATAGCATGATATAACTCACAAATCAACAACATCATATGGTTAGAAATCATGTCCTAGAATAGATATAAGCATTAAAATCAAGACCATAGGGCCAAAATTAACTAAAAACATCAATATACCCAAAAACCTCAAAATTAACCGATCTTTTCATGAATAAAAAAAAGATCATATATTTGAAACCAATATCAAAAATCCTTAAAATAACATCCTAACATGTAAATCAAAGTCCTAGGTTTATCACACAATAATATCAAAGCTATTGGAGCATGATTTCACCATAAAACATTCAAGCTTATACACAACAGAAACTGCTTTCAACCTTCCAATTTTTAACTTTTTAGATCTAAGTAAAAATTTCATCAAACGATTATAACATGCAAAAAATCTTCATCAAAATCTTTTATTAGCATGTTAAATATAATCCATAAAAACATCTGACTAGGATCTTGCCAATCACTTGGTCAAAATCATCAAAATATCGTATACTATCAAGTTTACCTCCTAGAATGAACTTTTCATGCTTAAACCAACTTTTGACTGACCAAATGACCACTAAAATTAACATAACGGATGCTGAAAGAAACTAGACTTGAAGAAGAACAAATTTTATGAGAGCATTTTATGAAAAAATACTTACAACTATTTCATAAAAGTCGGGAAAAGTAAGCCAAAAAATCTGCCCTAGAGCCTCTCTAGTTGTCTCTCCAAGACAAGGGTTGGAAAGTGATCAAACGAAGGGAGAAAGGACTTGGATGTCCCTTACACATCTGTAGGATAATATGGTCGGTGTGAGTGACATTTAGAGTGTTGGGTGTGTCAGCCAAAACAAGGGGCAAAACCATCCCATGATTTTCTGCCTCAAGTTTCCTTGTGAGAGGGAGGAGTAAGGTGGCCTTTGGCCATCACATCAATCACTTTTTGGAGTTGATTTGGGTAGCTGTAGGACTGCCATGAAAGGAGGAAAACTCCCTCCATAAGTATTGCTGCTTTGGCTCAATTTTGTATGCATGAATGGGCCTTTTAAGAAGCCGCATATCAAACATTTTAGTCTTTAGTGCATCCGCATATCTCGTATACCCTTTCAAGATCAATAATCACTTTCTCTGCCTTTAAAGGCTCTTCATTTATGGAAAAGTTTGGATAATGGTGGATCAAAAATTTTTCATAGGAACAACTCCTTACTTTGGGTTTAGGTGTGTGCACTTGCTACTATTACTGATGTCTAAATACGTTAGTCAACAAACGTACAACTTTAGCTAATCCTTGCCCTCTATCCGTTGGAGGATTCTGACCTTCTTAGTTATCATCTCCACTAGGGTTCCTAGGTACTCTATTACATGTCATGTGTTACTCTTTGAAACACGTGTACACATATCAGATATACATACTAACTCTTATGCTCAGGAAATTCAAGCCTAAAGAAAGACTAAAATTTCAATTCTATAATCTGGTATAATTCCTATGGACATGTGAGTTTAACCCAGAGTCAAATTGCTTTGATATCACCTGTGATGCCCCCAGTTTTTCGCTTGGGATCGGATAAATTCTAAAGTGGTGGGATATGCAACACAATGTTACCTACCCCCATTCATAACAATTAAAGATGCAATGCACCTAACATGCATCTAAATAACATGCAATATTTGCAGCGAATAATTTTTTTCTTTGTATAATACATAAAGTATCAGAATGTTATATCCTAAAACATTAAAACAATTTTATAAACTAAAGATAATAAACGTTTAGGTTACATCATAAGTCCAAAAAGTCGGCAACCATAAGAGTACTAGAGACAGTTCTCTAATTGCATGCAAAAACTAATGTAGCTATTAGGCTAATCCATTGAGTAGCTCGCACAACTTAGTGAAAGATGCCGTACTACTATTGATGAAAAGGAGCATCAAAGTGATAAGCTCTGTGTTGTGCCGTTGTTGTTTAATCGACTGCCTCCAGTCAATCATTTGCCACATCTCCTGATCCTGGCACATGATCTACATTTCGGGAAGAATGGTAGTTGGGATTACAATAGTGAGATTTGAGTATAAATCTCCGCAAGTTAATAAATAATTTAATGAACAAATTTAAAATACATACATGATAGTAAAAGTATGAATGTATAACATAATCATCAAAAACCTTGGCGTGACTTGACAAATAATATAACATGTGCTGACATGATTTGAACTGATATGAGAAGAACTTGAACATGGACTGAACTGAACTTGAAACTGAATGTGAACTTAAACTAAAAGTGAACATGAACTTGAACGTGAAATAACATGAGTTTGAACTAAAACTTAACATAAACTTGAACGTGAAATAACATGAACTTGAACTATATTATTGTCTCATGGAGTTATCACAACGTCCTTATCTCATGGAGTTGCCACAATGTTTTTGTCTCATAGGGTTACAATAATAATACTTGAAAAACAATGACTTGAACAAAAACTTGATTGTGTGCCGACATAACATGATTAGAATTGGAAGATACTGTTTTGGAAACATACTCCGAACTTGATATATGACGTGACGTGAAATGAAATAACAGATGACATGACATAACGTAACATAACATTTACTCGAGATTAATGACATAACATAACATGAAACAAATAACATTTCATGACATGACATAAAGTGTGACGAACGACATTTTGTGATATGACAAAATGTGTAACAGATGAACATTACGTAACAAAATAAAATGTGAATTGATAAACATATACTGACGTGGCATAGCAAGAAATATATGATAACATAAATACATAAATAATAGTTCCCTTATCATACATAGAAATTTGACACTAAGTTAGAAGCTAACTTACAGTGATCGTCGCATTACAGATTAATATGTGTGAAATACGAGAAACTGTAAGTAGGGGTTTCTAAACATTAGAAATTCATCACTAAATAGTTTAGAAACATCAAATACTATCTTAGAGTAAAATGACTATTTTACCCCTTATATGTAGAAAAATGACCATTATAATTTTAAGTTAAGGATTTCACATCATAACTCCAATACTTACCAAAATGAGAAATGTAAATTTTATCCTAAATACAAATATCTAATTAAAAGAAATTAAAACACATCACAACTATATCAAACATACCATGGCTGAATCACTCAAAGGCCAAATCTTTTGATTTTTGTTATATCTATCAAATCTCATTTCTCATGCTTAAACCAAATTATTGAAACATAGGAAATCATACCCTATGTTCAGATAGCATACTAAATCAACTAACAAAATTTCACTTCACAAAATCACAAAACTTTTCAATACAAAGTTCTAAGCTTTTTAATTAAAAACACAACCCTTGATTCTCAAGGTTTTATATCTTTTTAAAACAACTTTAAGAACTTCAAAAGTTCATAAACATTCTTCCAATATGTTCATAACATACTTTTAAGAACTAACATGCTTTGAATCATCAAGCAAAAACCACAAAATTTACAAAATCCATCACAAAGCTTTTGGTCTTAACACTTTCACAAAAACAGATTCCTTCATGTTTGGTTTTGATCAAACCCTTTGATTCAAAACATAGCATGATATAGCTTACAAATCAACAACATCATATGGTTAAAAATCATGTCCTAAAATAGATATAAGCATTAAACTCAAGATCAATGGGTCAGAATTAACTCAAACCATCAACATACTCGAAAACCTCAAATATATGACCTAACTGAATCTCTCCATGTATAAAAAAAAATCATATATTTGAAACCAACACCAAAAATGCTTAAACCAATATCCTAACATGTACATCAAAGTCTTCGCATCATCATATAAAAATATCAAAACAATTGGAGCTTGATTTCACTACAAAAGATTCAAGCTTATACAAAACATAAATTGCTTTCTAACTTTCAGTTTTCAACTTTTTAGATCTAAGCAAAACTTTCATCAAAAGCTTATAACAAGCAATGAATCTGAATCAAAAGCTTATAACATGCAACAAATCTTCATTAAAAGTTTCTATCAGCATGTTAACTATACTCCATAAAAAAAAAAAAAAAAAAAAAAAAAAAAAAAGACCAAGATCTTGCCAATAACTTGGTTAAAATCATCAAAATATCATACACTGTCCAGTTTATCTCCCAGAATGGCATTTTCATGCTTAAAACAACTTTTGATTGATCTAATGATCCCGAAAATCAACATATAGAAACTTTTGTAAAGAAAAATTTCAGAAAAAAAAATACCTAAAACTACTTCAAAAAAGTCAAGCAAAATAAGCCAAAAAATCCAATCGAGAGCCTCTTTGGTTTTCTTTTCTAGAAAAGGGTTGGAAAGTGATCAAATGAAAGGGAAAAGAATTAGATGCCTCTTACACATATGAAGGTGACATGATGGGTGTGAGTAACACTTAGAGTGATGGGTATGTCAACCAAAATAAGGACAAAACCAACCCATGATTTTCTGCTTTTGTCGTGTAAAAGGGAGTGAGGTGGCCTTTGGCTTTCATATCATGTACTATTTGTGGCTGCTTTGGGTAGGGATAGGACTACCATTATGGAAAAAAACTTTCTCCATAAGTCCTGCTTAGGTGGCTTAATTTTGTGCCTTAACCAAATGGGCTTCTATTTAGGGTTTTAGAGGGGTTTGGTTGGCGTTTAGGTTGCTATCAAGTTCAAATATAATTTTTCTTGGCCCAATAAAAATTTCAGGATTTAAAGCAATAAATAATGTGAATTTGAGTAGTTAATAGCATGTGAAATTGATTTAATTAAGTTATTAAACGCTAATCTAAAATCGGGTTTATTTTAGGTTTTGGACGCAAACTTTGGAGTTTGGGGAAACCATTTGGGATTTCAGTTTCAACTAAATTTTTGGGGTTTCAATTGGATTTCAAGTGTTTAGGCTTTCTCTAGGGCTGAAACCCAATTTGGTTTGGCACAAATTGGATAGTTGGATCAAATAGAGTTTTGCTTATGTGGCATGATCACAAAGCTTGATTTCTTTCACTTTTTCCATCTCATGGTTTCTCTTGTGCCAAGTGTCCAATACTATTTACTAAGTATGGCTAAAATTTTACCAATTATCCAAATAAAACTCCTCTAACCTGATTTAAACATTCAACACCGTGATTTTGAAAAAACTACTCTAGGTGCCACTATCAAGGTTAGTATTCACTCTAAAAAGTGATAAATAAACTTTAAAGTCCTAAATAACCATACTATCCTTAGCAAATCATTTATAAAAAGTTGACTCCGAAGTGTCTAAATAATCAAAATGCGTTTTGAAATAAGTGTTTCATCCGAAAATTGAAAGTTGTTTTATTGAAACCTACAATCCTAAGTATTCCTTTGAGTCTAATGACAGATTGTATCCCAATCATACACTTCTAGGTACCTCAAATAAATAAAATCGTACTTTTGACATCATAGTGAGTGGTAACACTGACTATACTAACAGAATAAAACCTATGCAATTGAGTTGATTCATGAAAACTTTTGAAGTTTTCACAAAATTCCTAAAACTTAAAGAAATTTCTCCGTTAAATTTCTGGAGGGTTGTTACAAAGATGAGGCCTCTTCTTTGAGGTTTTGCAAATTTCCTTTTGAAGATTTTCGAAATACTCTTGTTACATTGCATTCATACCAATAAAATCTAATTTCATAATTTTCATCTCGATCTTTCTCTTCTTAAGGTGTAGTAATTCACATCTATCATTCTATGTCTTGTTGACTGCTTGTCTTCTCTCCATCATGCATATAGTTTTGTTATTGCTCATGTGACTAATGCATCATTAAATTTAGTGGTTGGAGCTTCTCTACCCTTTCTCTTTCTCTCACTTTCTTTCTCAACCTTCTTGCCTAGAGGTCTTTCACAATTGACCTCGAACTTGTCATCTATAATATCAGCTCCTAATGAAGTCAACTCCATTATAGCCAAATATTTCCCAGTTGGTTTTCTTCTCATTGATAGTTGTGACGTATGTTATTGCCATTTTGGTTTGTATCTCAATAAATAATTTTAGCAATGTTCTATGGTGTAGTTGATCTTTTGCATCTCTCTATACATAATTTTGGCCTTCTCAATCTAAAAAGGCCAAATGAGAATGAAAAAACCCCTCCCTAGAGATTGAATTAGTTGCTACGTTTCACCTTACCTTCCCTTTATATGTAAATAATATAAAACCTAACAATTAATAGAATAGACTCATTTTTCTCATAACTCTAAAACTCAAAATAAGATGTTTGTCAAAATATAAAACTATCCCATTAGTTACACATTAAAAACCCTAATTGTTTACATAATTTGAATATCTACGATGTTTACAAAATACTTGTTTTCTCAAAATACATAAACCAAAGTCCATCATGTTCAAAAATAGTTTCACAAAACCAATAGAAATTAAAACTCCACTAATAAGACCCAACCCAATGCTACTAAGCATCCATCTCTCATTCTTGACTAGTGTCTTGTTCTGCAGCTTTATATTCATCATTACATGGACATTTAAAACATTAAACATAAAAGTGAGTCTAATACTCAGTAAGTAGTTGACCGGTGCAAAACTGCAAGTGCACAGTATCGTAGTTTTATAGTAAAGTAATAAGAAGAGTATCGTCCTCAGGGATTGGTACCTTACTCTTGCCAAATACCAAAATTATGCTAATCTCAATTTTATCTAGAGGAATCGCTAAGGTTTTTGTAGTAGCAAATAAAACTAGATCAACTCAAGAGAAATAAGCAAAGAAAGTAAAACTGATGTTTGAAGATCAAATTCAATAGGGAAGAAAACTTCTAGGAAATCGATTTCACCATAATTCTTCACTATGCTTTTCTCATCCAGCTAATTTAACTTAAACCTCTTTTGTCTATTAGCAAATCTCTAATTCATCCAAAAGCCTCTTTCGATAGTCAATTGGAATTGATTCTAGTTTATCAATTCACACAAGAGTATGCAAATTAAATAATCAAGAACGCAATAAGACCAATGATTTAATTACTACACAGGTTCATACAAGTCTTTCGATCTCTATACTTACCTATGCTGAAATATCCAAGATCTACCCTATGATTCCCTCTTTCGATAGCAAATCACAAGATTAATAATCATCTAATCAATGGCCAGTTAATTAGAAGCATTAAACTCAGAATAAATCAGATAAACAAAGAGAGAATTGCATTAAATTAGCATGGACAAACAAGCATAGTTCGGAATTAGGTTACATCGTTTTCCTAGAAAGAAGAAAATTTAGCTCATACTAGAATTGGAATTCAACATAAACGAATTCACCATAATTATTCTGAGAAGATGGGAAGAAGAAAATAAACACTGAAAAATCCTCCTTGCAGCCTCAACTGGTCGTCAAAAGCTCAAGAGAACGATTCAACGCCTTTCTCCCGTCCGTGCTCGTGTAAGAATGCAACGTACGTGCAATAAATTGGAATTCCGTCTCCAAAACAAATGATTTGAATCCCTCTAGCTATGTTTTTCTCTCCCAAAGAGTGTTCTCCAGTCAAAAACCGCGGCTCTAGAGTGAAGAATGGCCTTTTATATGGTCCCACGGCGGAAAACCTAAAATCTGTCAAAATACGATGTTCGCTCGAGCGGGGTGTCGAGCGCGCGTCGAGCGTTCGACTCTGCCTGATTTCGCTCGAGCGTCCTATCGAGCGCACATCGAGCGTTCGACTCTGCCTGATTTCGCTCGAGCGGCCAATGTCTCCGCTCGAGCGATCTTCGTTTTTCAGCAACCTGCTCGAGCTCCCTGTCGAGCGGCAGTCGAGCGTTTGAATCTGCCTGAATTCGCTCGAGCGGCCAAAAGCCTCCGCTCGAGCGAACTTGTAAAATCTGCAATATGAAATTTTGCAAGCCATCAAATACCCCCAAACTTACAACTTTGTTTGTCCTCAAACAAAAAAGAAAAATGAATGATAGTTTAGGCAATATCAACTCGACCCCAAAGAGAAGTATCATCATTCACCAAGCTTTTATGAATTTAGATTTCATCTCTAGTATCTTACTCTTTTAACATCAAAGATAGCAAGAAAATCAATCAAAAATTTTGCAATTTGTCAAGCAAGAGTTAGGCGTTTACTTCAACCTAAAGCTAAGACCTTGAGTGGGTGTGTGATATAGTCAATTTAACCTCAAACCACCTGGAAACTCAGATAAAAGTAGAACAACCAAAATCAGAAGAATTCTCTTAAAACTTAACCCCATAAGTCCAATTTTCAGAAATCCTCTCCACTAATGTAGTCAACACCAAAATCAAAGATCAAAAGGTCTTTATTAAGGTTGTAATGATAGGCCACAGGGTGAGGGTTAAGAAAGAACTGGATATGGGAAATTAAATCAAACTGGGAAAATACTTAGTGAAAAGAACATTAAAAGAGAAACTCACATGATTCAAATCATAGCTCTTTCTTGGCAATATGCTCATACTTGTGGCATTAAAATTGCTGTAATCACTGATGTAATACCAACACTTCCCTTAACAAAATTTGAGGTAATTCACTTTCCGCTTGGCGACTTCTTTTTCTTTTCTTTTCTTTTTCTTTTTCTTTTTCTTTTTCTTTTTCTTCTTTTTTTTTTTTTTTTTTTTTTATCACTTCCTTTCTTCTTCTTCTTTTTCTTTGATCAAATAGAGCAAACATAATACGTTTCATCATGAAACCAATTTTCTCTTTTAAATGTAACTCTCCACCAAAGTATTTTCTCAAACTATCAACGGTAGATTCATTGTTTTTCAGGCTTAGAGCGGGCATGGTTTATGTAGTTTAAAGAATCAATAAAGGCTCATGAAGGCTCAAGGGGGTTGACTATGGAAACACACCATGTAATGATGGCATGACATTTAGGACGGCTGGGAAAGCTTTTTGGTTATGCCAAAGAAATGCCTAGATCATTTCTCTAATATTTGGTCTCGACTAAGATTTCGCCTCAAGGACCCATCAACGGATTCTAGAGCAAAGCAAAATCG